>NW_027187419.1:1326030-1356942 GCF_028583685.1 Petaurus breviceps papuanus
CCCCACCATCATCGCTATCATCACCATCATTGCCATCATCATCATCATCACCACCACCATCATCATAATCATCATCATTCTATTATCCTTTGATTCACTCAGATTGGTAATCTTGGAGTTACCCTTGACTCTTCACTCTCTCTCATTGTCTAAATCCACTAACAAGTGGGGGTGGACTTGTATCTAAAATGGCCTAGTATAGGAGGTAACACTTGAGGCAAGTTAGGGAGACAGAATATAATCCATGAGGAATGGCAATAAACAGGTCAGTTTAGCTGGAACACAGAATCTATTGGTAGAAGTTATTAGAAATTAGTCTAGAAAGATAGGTTAGAACCAGGGGTGTACTTGATCCTGCTCCTATTGCCTCTTGAGAGCTGGTTGTTAAATTTTCAGCATGAGTATTGACACCTTGAAAATCAGCAAGTGCCCTAAATTGGGTTTTGATTTATTTCGTTGATTCTAGACTTAAGAAAGTCATGGAAAAAAAGTTAATAATTTGATTTAAACTTAAAGGTGAATCTGTACATATATATTTTTTTTCAGAGAACTGGTTGTTAAATATTTACCAGCACACCTGGAGTTGGACACAAATTGTGAATGACTTTAACCCAAAAAGAGAACTTTGCATTTAACCCTAGAGGCAATAAAGAGCCCCTGAGGCATTTTGAACAGAGGAAGGACTTGGTTCAAACTTTGCTTTAAGAATAACAATTTGGCAGCTGTGTGGAGGATGGCTTAAGGGGAGAGAGGGAAGAGGCTTTCATGCCACTGACTTTGAGTTTTCAATATCCAGGTCTGACCTCTCTTTTAAGCTCCATATACAAGGGTTCATAGAACATCTCCACTAGGATGTCCCATCACCATCTAATTATCATAGGATCTAGAGCTGGAGGAGGCTTTTTTCTAGTTCAGATTCCTTATGTTACTGGTAAGGAAACAGAGGCCTAGAAAGCTGAAATTACTTACTCAAGACCACACATTTAC
Organism: Petaurus breviceps papuanus; assembly: GCF_028583685.1. Classification (NCBI taxonomy): domain Eukaryota; kingdom Metazoa; phylum Chordata; class Mammalia; order Diprotodontia; family Petauridae; genus Petaurus; species Petaurus breviceps. The sequence continues at coordinate 1,327,018 of NW_027187419.1, forward strand.
ATGATAACCATGTACCATAGCAGGCAAGATTTCTTAACCTGGAGCCTGGAGACATGCATTAAAAAAAGTTAAAATTATATTTCAGTATAATTGGTTTCCTTTATAATCCTATGTATTTTATGCTATGTGTTTAGAAACATTATTCTGAGAAAGGCTCCATGTTGTTTATCCTTTGTTTTCAAAGAGGACCAATGGAATCACAGGGTGATATTTTGACTTGTGCTTGAATTGGATTTAAGCGAGGCAGAGTTGGACAAAGTAGTCAGTCTCACTCTCTCTTCCAGAGTCATTGAAGTCCAGTGGAAGGACAAAAGTCAAGATGACTTCTATGGCTGGGATGTGGTGGATGACCTTGATGTCTTTGATGTCAGACCAAACTCTAAGGATCTCGAGAACCTGCTTCATCTACCTTTGTGGCCATTGGAAAAAATTATTTTTATCTGCCCATTCCTCCAGGGGAAGTCTTCACATGTTTGGGGTAGTGTAAAAGTGATGGGGTGCTTGGGTGCCTGTGCTTGAACCCCAGTTTGTAAAATCACATCTCTCCCTAACCTCAAATCTCCCTAGCCTCAGAGCATTATCTCTGCCGGCTTCTCCCCAGGCTAGTACTCTGCCTAGCAAACATTCATGATCAAGCCCCAGCCAAATGTTTATCTTCCCCTGGTACAATAACAAGCTGCACTTATGAATCCTTCACTAGATTATCTATTAGTAACTCCCTAGCTCATTCTATACACCCTGAATCCCTCATTAGCTTGGGATATACAACATCCATCTTGTTAGACGTGACTTTCATGGGTGGCAGCTTGGTCTTCCCTGACCTGTAGCTGACTTAGTGATGTTTCAAGCCTAAAACCACACCTCCATGCAGCTCCCCCCTCCTCTTGAGCTGTTTCCCAGTGAATTCTGGAGAATACACCTGCACAGTAGATATTAAAAGTGCATGTCCTTTAAGAAATGACCACTCCTTAACTCCTCCCTAATCCCACTCTGAAACACCTATTTAGCATATTTGGCACAGGTTCTACTATAGAATATCCTATAAAAACTTTAACTGTACCCCTTTAAGGCTGCAGGTTCCCTAAGAACTCTTGCCTGCTGTAAAGCATAACAATAAATCTTTGCCACCTTGACTTAGAGAATGCTTGAGTCCATGAATTCTTTTCAGACTGCTTTCAGGGACTCTGGTTATTGGGTTCCTGGACTCCCTGAACTCCCTGACCCCTGCATCATTTCTGGTGGCCCATATGGGGACTATAGTCTGAGGTCTCAAGCCTTCTCTGACTCAAGGTCAGCCTCACCTCTTCTTGCTCTGTAGTCAGGTTTCTCCCCTCAAGCACCCTAGGCAATGCTTGCAGAGCCTTGGATTGAACCTTCCACAGGCTTGGTCATACTTCTCCCTTTTGACAAGGGACACCTTGTTTTCAGGAACACTTCTGGTCAACTTTCTCCCTGTTCCAGGACACTGGTGGAGGTAAGTAGACTAGAAGGACTCTTTAAGGTTATAGGCAAAAAAGATGGCCCAGTTTCCCTCTACACTCGAGGATCTGCTCCTAGGTTATCTTAAAGTAAATCTTACCTGGCCTCTGTTAGCATTTGGAGGGCCAAGCAAATGTATGAATAGTGCAGGGGATCTCTGACAATCCACTTTGGAACCTTCCGTCAATTTCTGTATCTATCTGTTCTGTCTTTGTGTCTCTGTGTGAATAAGTGTGAGTGTGAGTAATCTGTCACCCTATTAGATTTATAATGCAGTTGGACTTTCCTTGGAATGCTGTTATCTATTTCTCTCCCCCTCTCCCTTCTTCCCCCTGCTGCTGAATACAGGTGGCTGGCTGGAGAGGAGAGAGAAAGGGAAAGGAAAATACTTTATTGTTTATGTTATGATGGTAATGTCAAGTCAAAGAGTGTAGGAGAAGTATCAGGTCAGAATTAGAAAGAAATAAGGTATAAACTATTTGCAGGAGCAGTGTGAGCAGAGGTTTTGAGAGTAAAAGGTCTGGAAATTTTGGGGAAGTTTTTTGGGAAGAACCCCCCCATTCCAACTCTGGCCAAGTTTTGAATGTGGAGAGATAGGAAAAAAGGGGAGAATCTTTTTCCCTCATATCAAAGAGAGGCAGGCTGACTAGCATTAAACCATTTCCTGCCTCGCCTAAAAGAGAAAAGTTTTATGTATCGGGGTACAACCGAAAGGTAATTGAATTCATTCTGGAAGTGTTAAAAGTGAAAAGTGTCACTTCTAATTTGATGCTAAAGATAAGTCAGAATTTAGTATACTATTTGGCACTAAGGCAAATTGGGAAAAATGCATAGATTTGAAAAAGAGACACCTCAGAGGTGAAGCTTTGAGTTCTCCATTACTGGGGAGAGGAGACAAGGCTCCACTGATCTTTTTCCAGAGTCCCACTCACTTTGACTGGCAGGTTCAAATCTCTCACTTTTAAAGAAATCTTTAAGGAGTGGACACAGAAGTGATGTTTACTGGAGTAAAAGTTAGAACAGCTAAAAACATTTTAGCAAATTCTTTTAATGCCTCTCATCCCAGATCAGATTAAGGAAAGACAGTGCTGAAGAATAGTAGAGAATTTGAGTTACCCTCCCCCACTTGGCAAAAGGAGGGAGACATAGAATCTATATCAAGGGCCCCCTGGCAACAGCCCTGGGCCCCTGGGCACCCCGAAGCCCATACCTCTAGGCAAGCAGATAAACCTCTCCTTTCAAACCCCTGGGTCCACAAGAAGGCTCTGCAACTGTGGGGAGAGGAGAAAAGCCTCTGCACTTTGGTAAGCCCAACTTTCTATCAATAATTTTGATATGTGATGATTTGGAAATGCAATTACTGACATAGTGTTATTATGGTATTTCTACATTGTAGTAAAGTTATCTTATATTATAAAAATTGAGTGACCATTGTGAGCCAGAAATGGTCTTAGATAAAGCAAATTTCAATCTGAATTTTGTTGAAACTAAAAGATGGAGAAAAAAATTGTGTAAAATCAGTTATGTTACTTTATCAGTTCTGCTAACCCTGTCTTATCATGTTTATATCTGTCATTTAGAAAACCAGGTATTTACACCTTTACCTGTAGTTAAAGAGGAAGTTACAGCTAAAACAATTTGGCTATCATTTATGAAATTTGTAAGATTATTAACCAAGTTATTTGGGGTTACTGTTTTAATGCTAAAACCTAAAATTGTTCATTGATTACTGTATGTGGAAAGGAGGAGACTGGGTGAAAACTTTATTTGGATTGGTTCTGCCCATTCAGAACAGTCCTCCTGTATGTATGGGGGTTGTCAGGCAGGGGCACCAGCATCAGCCCCTCCCTGGGTCCATGTAAATTTTCCTTATTTTGTAAAATTTACAAAATCCCTGGAAACATCTGTATAGGCAAGGTCATCATCCACAGGAAAGGAACTTGTTTTAGTCATGCAGTTCCTAAATGATGAACTTATTATATTGCTGAGAAGCTACAAGTTCATGTATAGAAGGGATTTCTAACAATTGGCTTTTAAAGCAGAACAAGTTTGTATTTGAGGAGGAAAGATGTTAAATGGAATCCCTTATGTATGTGAGACCTGGTAAATCTTTATTGCTTATTGAAACTCCATGAGAATAAAAATAACTGTAACTGGCTCTAAGCTGTGATTGGTGAAACTTGTTGTTTAAAATAAAAGGCACTTGGGACCATAATTAATTTTGTTTTTAGTTTGAATTTGGGAATAGTTGTCTGCATTAAATCAGTATCTGAGAGAAATGCCACAAGCTACTTAGAGGGCATGTGATCCTGTACTGTTAACAGTTGGAAGTCTATATTTGGGAAAAAGCCTAGGGGACAATCTTAGTCTCAATCTAGGATGAGCTCCTCCTGGCTCAGTTCCCCCATGCTGTTCCTTTGAAAAAGAATGTTTTTCACCTGACTATTCCTAAGTCTAGCTATGAGGTGGAATGGATACTGTATGGTTGGAGAACTGTGACTTATCTGAATTTAAACAGAGCCAAGGATGTTTTATCCTGCCATATTTGGTATGTCACATGTCCCTGCTTTTTTCCTTCTATAGCATATTTCTATGATCAGAGCAAATAGTCAGTAAAAGATATGTGCTCTTTTGTATTAGCTTACTGGAGATCTAATATTATTTTTCATCTGGAATTAGAACATGTGCAGAAATTTATGCAAACTGCTTAAGACTCACCTTAAGATGTTCCCATTGTTTAAAGGGATTCTAAAAGCAGTAACTTTTAAAAGTACTGACTGTGATCAGTCTCTTAACTGTTACCAACGTGAGATTCCATTACAACACCTTTTTGACTAAGAAACTTTGTGTTATGTAGGAATTCTATAATCAACTAGGAATTTAGTTTGTTACAATACTTTGGGAATTTATGTAACTTAAGGACATTTTTACACCAACTTAGTTTTAATGAATTTCAATTTTAAAAGTTTGTTTTTTGCTTTACGGTGAAAAAGAGGGCTGTCATTTTAAAGAAGTTTTCAACTAATTTTCTTTATAAAAGTTTAGTGATCATTTATAAATCTTAAAAATATTTCAAAAGAAGGGGAAATGCTTTTAGAAGACTTTTTTTTAATCTCTAGTGTGATTTTTAAGAGGCCCACTAAAACATTCATTTGCATTTATTGGGGCGGCAAGTTAGCACAGTGAGTAGAGCGCTGGCCCTGCAGTCAGGAGGAACCCAAATTCGGTTCTGGCCTCAGACACTTAACACACACACACACACACACACACACACACACACACAAACTAGTCGTGTAACCTTGGGCAAGTTACTTAACCCCAATTGCCCTACAAAAAAAGGCAAAAAAAACAAAGATAATTTATTGCTAAATTAATGTAACGAGCTGTAAAGTAGAACAGATCTTGCTGTTTTGATCTGGATTTGTAGTCATTCCATGGCCTAAGCAAGAGTTAAAGTAGTGTCTGAACTTATTATGTGTAAAAGATTCAGTTTCTGAAGTATCTCTTTAGTGAATATAATCAGAGAAGGATGAACAAGCTTTGTGAAACAAGGATGTTTATCTACTATTCAGTTGTGAGGTTCAAGTTAGGAACTTCTTTTGTTTAAGGCAGTGCAGTTATGTTAGTAAAAGAAAAATAACTTATGAGCTATCTTGTCTATGGTAGAAATATAAAGGAAAGTGAAATAGTCTGAGTAATGGATTATACTAGCCCATATTCACCCTACTTCTGGTCATTTTACTCCTACTCTTTTTTGGCCCTTTTTTTGTTTAATCTCTTTGCCAGATTTGTCTCTTCTAGGCTCAGTGCCCTTCATTTGCAGATGACAGTTCAGGCTGAGTACCAACCACTGTTTGAGACCAAGACCCATCACCCCTGGACCTGATGTTGGCCAACTCCTGGACACTGGCTACAGACCCAGATCCTGTGAGGCAGGAACAGCTCTACATCCTCTCTAAGCATGAAGCAGTTTGGGAAGCTGAGACCTTCATCCCTTAACCCAAATGATTTTGGGTCTCATCTGTTTAGGGGGGAATGATGGGGTGCTTGCGTGCCTGTGCTTGAACCCCATTTTGTAAAATCACATCTCTCCCTAACCTCAAATCTCCCTAGCCTCAGATCATTATCTCTTCCCGCTTCTCCCTGGGCCAGTACTCTGCCTAGCAAACATTCATGATCAAGCCCCAGCCAAATGTTTATTTTCCCTTGGTACAATAACAAGCTGCATCTATGAATCCTTCACTAGATTATCTATAAGTAACTCCCTAGCTCATTCTATACATCCTGAATCCCTCATTAGCTTGGGATATACATATACTCCCAACATCCATCTTGTTAAACGTGACATTCATGGGTGGCAGCTTGGTCATCCCTGACCTGTAGCTGACTTAGTGATGTTTCAAGCCTAAAACCACACCTCCATGCAGCTCCCCATGCCTTGGGCTATTTCCCAGTGAATTCTGGAGAATACACCTGCACAGTAGATATTAAAAGTGCATGTTCCTTTAAGAACTGACCACTTGTGGGGAGGGGAGGGAGGGAGAGAAAATTTGAAACTCAAGGAATTGTGGAACTGAAACTTGTAAACTAAAAGTAAACAAACAAATTAATAAAGCCTAAAAAAAACCCTGACCACTTCTTAATGCCTCCCTAATACTGCCCTGACTCAGCTAGTTAGCATATTTGCCATAGGTTCTACTATAGAATATCCTATAAAAACTTTAACTCTAACCCTTTAAGGTTGCAGATTCCCTAAGAACTCTTGCCTGCTATAAAGCATAACAATATATCTTTGCCACCTTGGCTTAGAGAATGCTTGAGTCCATGAATTCATTCCAGACTGCTTTCCAGGGACTCTGGTTATTGGGGTTCCTGGACTTCTTGAACTCCCTGGCCCTCGTGTCAACAGCAAGCACCCTAGCATAACCAGGATGGCTGCTAGCACAGGTTCTATTATCTGCTTTTCTAAAGGAAAGCAACTCAAAAGGGGTTAACAATCTTATTTTAATCAAACATATATATCATTCACTTAGTTCAGGGGAAAAAATCAGTACCCTGAACTTCAGAGAATATAAACAGAAATTACAAGCAGACAAAAAAATACAGACAAAGAAAATAACACAATGCAATAAACCAACAGACAGGACTTCTAGCTGTCTGACCATTACATACATACATAGTTAGTTATCAGAGAGAGAAGCACCAATATCTGGGTTTTCAAAGCTGGGGGTTAAATGACTGCCCAGAGTCTCATCTGACCAAATCACACAAGTCTTCCATAAGTGAGCCCCAAATCAAAGTCTCACCTCATACCCTTCTTCAGGGTTAGAGGACATCACAACCTTCATGACCCACTGCCTAATTACACAGAAATAAAATGTATGGGCCTTACTGAAAAACAAGCCTCTCCCCTAAGCAGACTTGTCTTGTTGGGCTCCAAGTGAGGCCCATTAAAGGGCAGGGAAGATCTTCAAATTCCCTTACCATTATAGGTAGACAGCTCCCTCACGCATCATCAAGTTTGATGTCTGTCATTTATTTATTTGATGTCTGATTTATTTATTAACTTGATTTTAGGATTCACTAGACTGCCAGAGGGGTCTTGACACAAAATAGGTTGAGAACCTCTGGATTATGTATAATTCCTGATCCCATATTCTCTTTAATTCACCTGTGCCTCTCCTAAAAGGTAATAGCTGCTATTCTACAGGTGGCTACAAGGAAGTCAGATGTCTTTGTTCTGGGCATGCTTGAGAACTGCCCGACCTCCAGGGAATCCCTCTAGAAAGGCTATGTTGGTTGGTGGAGGAGAGGTTGGACAGGATAACCTCTGGGATGTCTATGATGATTATGCCAATCCACTTTCCTTCTGTACCAAAGCTTCCCCTTTATATCCAACACAAGAAGTTCCTTGAAGGATTATTTCATTTTTGTAATGCCCAGTGCCTAACACACAGTAGGTGTTTCATAAATGTTTGATTGATTGAAGCTTACTGAGCTCCACAGGTAAAAGAGACTAGACAATGGTGTGGATGTAAATATTCCCTAATTTATGCTTCCTTCTCTGGTATTTGACCCTAACTGCTCAAAATGGGGGAAAAAGACCTCTGCTGCATGACCAGGGGAATCTGTGGGGGTTCTGCCTGCAGGCTCACCCCTCCCTTTCCTTTTCATCAAAGCAACAAAGACTCAAAGGCAGCCCAGGGGAGGAAGTATTGTTCTGAAGGGAATAAAAGCCTCTCCCTTGAAAGGTGACAAATTCCTTACTAATTATGCAATTATTTTATTCTGCAGCCCTTATGAAAACACACACACACACACACACACACACACACACACACACACACTACTCAAAGCCTAAAAGGGAGGCTGCAGCCAGTATTTATCCAATTTAATAAATCCTCTGGATCTAGCCATTATTGCCTTGATGCCTCTTAATGCCAGACAGCCAGAAGGTGCAGCTGCTGATCTCTCCCTGGGTAAGTGGCAGGAAGGGGCCAAGCCCATGGGGGCTGTGTGGGTAGGGTAGGGTAGGAATGAACTTGCCCTTTATCTCCACACCTTGCCACACTTCATATACATTGATCCTCTTTTATCTGAACAAATCTGTGACATAGGTGCTATTATTAACCCCTTTTCACAAAATGAGGAAACTGAGGCTCAGAGACGTCTCTTGCCAAGGTACCACAGTTTTCAGTGCCAGAGGCAGGATTTTGAACCCAGATTTTCTTCAGCCCTTCTGACACCTCCCCCCCCCCCCCAACCGAAGAGACTGAGAGAATAATGGAAAGTGACAAATCCTAAGGGAGAGAAACAGGGGCTAGGGGCCAGAGGAAGGTAGGTCAGGATATGGCATCTGGACTAAATTATGAGTAGATGAAATTTGACATTTTCTTTTACAGGTCCTTTCATTCACTTCTGTCCTATAACCTGTATCCAGGTCTGGAAAGGAAAGCCTGGTTCTTAACTTTATATTAACCTGTCCGCACCCTATCCCCTCCTGATGGGTTAGCTGACAAAAACTTAATGCATTATCTTCAAGCGTGTTTGTATTTTCCTAAAGGAACCATAGATTTTCTGAATTTCAGTGTTGTGTCCAGATGACCAGTGTTGTGGGAACCTTACATCAGATTATGAATGACTTGATATGAGCTACTCTGCTGTTTTATGGAAATGGCAGGATAAGCCCAGAATGGATAATCAGGAACTAACTGTACTTCTGGGAGGTCAGGTCAGTTAATCAATCAATAAACATTTACTAAGTTCCTACTATGTGCCAGGCACTGTGCTAAGTGCTGGAAATACAAATAAGAAAAAGAAAGACTATCCCTATTTTCGAGTTCAGGGGTGGGGAGCCTGAAACCTCAAGGACACATGTGGCTTCCTAGGTCCTTGGGTGCAGCCTTTTGACTGGGTCCAAGTTTTATAGAACAAATCCCTTCATTAAGGGGATTTGTTCTGTGAAGTTTGGATTCAGTCAAAGAATCACATTTGAAGACCTAGAGGGCCACATGTGGCCTTGAGGCCACAAATTCCCCACCCCTACTCAAGTTATTTACAATCTAGTGGGAGATGATGTACAAAAAGAAGCTGGTGGGAAGGACCCACCAGGGAGTAGCCAGCGCAGGTGTTTGGGGGAGTTGAAACCAAGCAGAGCTACTGACAGGAAATGAAGGGTTGGCTGGAAAGTTCTGAAGCCTCAATAAAGGAAGGCTTGGGGGGATTTCTGTGGTCTGCCCTCCCACCCTCTAATCAGAGGGAGTGCTGAGTATCAAAAGCTGAGTCAATCTACATGATGAGAAGATTCTAGTGATGAGTTTATCCTAGAGGAGGCAACATGTCAAAACTGAGCATAGCTGCTGATGGAAATGAAGAGTGAACCACCTGAACCACAGGTGGTAGGTAGTTCAGAAAGTGATTGTTGAGAGCGTTTCCTGCTTGATCTGACTCCTTGGTATGTTCTTTGTAGTCTCCTTTTAGATATTTTTTATTCTGGCTTATTTTTAGAGCAGGCTTAGTAGAAATAGGGGCTCATAAGCTGTGGACTGAGAAAGAATGATCCCAAGGACCTGGGAATAGCCAACAGGGGCCATATTAGAGGCTCTCATACAGCACATTGATATACACTTCATATTTGGTCAGCTCTCAATGATCCATGTTAATGTAGAGGAACAGTGGTGTAGATTGGTCATTTCCAAAATGAAGACCTTGGACCCCTGGAAGACCTTAGAGCTATTACAAGGGATTCAAGAATCCGTGTTCTATATACAATAAATATTGTCATTTTTAGATCCAACAAAATATAGTATGAAAGCACTGCTATTATATATGTGTTTGGTAGAGAGGGATTTCTAAAATTTTTTAATATTATAAAAGGGTTCTAATACTTAAAAAAGGTTGGGAGCCACTTATGTAGACCATTTATAGCTGGTTGAGGACCTCAAAGATCATTTAATCTTTCTTTTCTAATTTTATAGATCATGAAATTCGAGTCCCAGAGTCAAGAGTAGAAGATTTTAATCCAGGTTCTGATGCCAGAGCCAGCAACACAGTGCCATGATGATTCTAGACAGTGACCAATCTGAGAGTTAGCAATGCTTGACTTTGGAATGCGCTGTAGGTTTTGTTTTTTAGGGATGAGGTCTGACTCATTCGTCTTAGCAACTATTTGGCTTAAGCTGTTATTGGTATCAACCTATCAGTCAATCAATCATCAAGTATTTTGTTGTTGTAGTTGCTTTACTTATGTCTGACTCTTCATGACCCTATTTGGAATTTTCTTGGCAAAGATACTGTAGTCATTTGTCATTTCCTTCTCTAGTACATTTTACAGATGAGGAAACTTAGGCAAATAGAGTTAAGTGACTTGCCCAGGGTCACACAGCGAGTAAGTGTCTGAAGCTCATGAAAAGGAGTCATTTCTGGTTCCAAATCCAGTGATCTATCTACTGAGTCATCTAGCTGCCACCATCAAGTATTTCTTAGGTACCTAGTCTATAGCCAACGCTATGCTTGATGCTGGATATGGGAATGGGAGGGCCTAAATAGAGAAGACATATATTATATTGTTTCTGTCCTGAAGAAGCTTGAAAACTTTTCTGGAAAGACAGGAATAATATTCTTGAAACATTAAACAACAATTTAAAGTAGTCTTAGAAGAAGCATGAGAGTGAGTAAAGGGTCAAGTCAACCTTAAAGTTAGAAAGACCTGAGTTCAAACCTTGCTTCTGACACATACTGGTTGGGTGGCCATGGGCAAATCATTTAACCCCTCAGTACTCCCTAGGCAGTTAGCTCTCTAAAACTATTTTACAGAAAAAGTTGCTTGTCTATATTGGTCATGGACTTTCCTCACGCCAATGAAATCATAGTTCTGGACAATGTACTTCCTTCCCTCCAACCCTCCTCCCTCTTCAAATAACGAAGCCATCTATGGTAAGCACCCAATGAGTTTTTCAGACAATAAATACTGTAGAATTTCATAGAAGGGGAGATTCTCTGTGGGATGGAGGTCAGTTTGGGAAGGTTTCATTAACTAAGCCTTGAAGGACAGACAGAGAGACGGGTAATTCCAAATGGGCAGCATAGGGAAATGGGCAAGGAACAGTAACAGGGGATGAAAAAATGACCACAGAAAAAGGGAGTTCATATTTCCATTGTGTTTCATGCTGATCAGGACAGTCTAGACTAGAGTACTGTGTTCAGTCTGGGTGCAATTTTCTGGAAGCAATGTTGATGATTTAGAGCATGTCCATAGAGGTGTGATGAGTATAGTTAAGGGATTTGAAATAAAGTAAGTTGAAAAATAAATGAAGGAATGGGGAATCTGTCAATCAATCAGTCAACCAGCATTTATTAAGCGTTTAATGTATACCAGGTTCTGTGCTAAGCATTGTGGATGCAAAGAAAAAACAAAAAAGTAAATTTCATTTGGAAAAAATACTTGAGTGGGTATAGAAGGAAAATGATAGTTGTCTTGAAGTATTTGATGAAGTTTTACATGAAAGAAGAAATAGACTTGTTCTATATTGTCCCAAAAGCAGAAGTAGGGGCCATGAGTTGATGATGCCTGGGTAGGGGCAAACTTTGGATCCACATAAGGAAGGCCTTCCCAACAAGCAGAAGTGTCCTAAGGCAGAATGAGCCACCTCCTGTGGTGGTAAGTTCCCCATCATTGGAAGTCTTCAAGAAGAGGCTAGGTAACCATTTGTCAGAGTCCTGGTTCAGGTTGGGGCTGCACTGAATGAAACACCAAAACTCCTTCCAGCTTTGAGATTGTGTGGTTGTACGATAGAATTCACAAAAAGCACTTGCCTACATGTGGATCACAGTATATACTTTATGAATCAAATAGCAGGCCTTATGCCTACCTGGGCATACACATACATATACTCCTAATGCACAATTACCTTCTTGTCTTTGAGCACCTGTCACAGATCTGTCACTTGGTCCCTACATAAACACCTCTCTGTGTCATAGCTTCATTTCATTGAGCCTTTTGCTATGTCCTCTCTCTCTCTAGAACACAGCCTCCTCTGTGCTGACCAGCTCTGGCCTGTTCTCTCATCACATATCAGGCTCAGCTTGATCAGATCTGACACCTTCCAATACTAGGGTCAGAGGAGGTGATTGTGTGAGACAGAGGCACCAAAGGGGGTCAGCAGTCACAGTGCCAAGAGGTCCTGGTCTAGCTGAGCTGGGGTCTCTGAGGGCCAAGGGGGCAGTCTCTGGGGCATGGCCTCTCCCACCCAATCTAAGCTCTGTGATGGAGATGATTAGGAGTCAGGGCTCAAACTGTTGTCAGGGAAATGAGGATAGATTTGAATTGTTTCAGAGCCGGGGATGTGAGAGAGTGACGATATGCCACTGGACACTCTTTAGCCGGGCTGCTTGGCAGAGCTATGGACAGGGCGGACCCTAGACAAGGTTATGAAGACTTAGAAGTTTACTTGAAGTTCCTCATCTCTTCCACTTTCAGAAATGAAACAGGGCACCTCCCAAGGGCTAGCACGTGTCCCAAAGAAGGGTTAGCTTTGGTAACTTTCTAGGTCCTGTGCCTCTAGATAAAATTCTTTTTCTCCTCCATGACTCTAATCCTTTAACTTCATGTGCCCTGTCTCCTTTCTCCTTGTAGCCACTATCATTTCCCCTCACCTGTGGGAGAACCAGATGAACAGGGCTCAGCCCATGGGGAATTGAGAAGGGACAGATTTTCATTTCTTTCATTGCTGAATTTATAGAATTGGAGAAATGATCATTTCAAACTCTTTGGGGCCCTCCATCAGTTATCTAGTCATTCCTCCCTTTGCTTCCTAGGCCTTGGAGACAAGACAATCCCCCTACACCCTAATCATAATGCACCGGAAAGAATGTTGGATTTGGAATCACAGCCTGTGTCACTCATTACCTCTGTGACAAGTAAATCACTTAGCCCTTCTGGGACTTTGTGGGATGCAACGAGATGGCATCCAAATTCCCTTTCTAAGTTCACATCTATATGCTATAATTCTATACTCCAATAAAGTCAGATATGGAACAGGGAGGGGAAGGTGCCAGGACTCAGAGCTGGGAAGAGATGTTAGAAATAATCTGGGGAGGTTGGAAGACTAGAAGAGGCCCTGAGGAATAATAGAGGGTCACAAGGGCTGCCCACTAGTAAGACTGACTAGATTTAAGCATGATTTTCCCTTTATATTTTAGCAATATATTTCTGTAATAGAATTTCAGTGCTTGATTTAATGGCAAAGTGCCAATACAGGCATGTCTTGGATGGGGACAATGATTGGTTACTTGATTTATAGACAATGATTTTGGTTTAAATGCTTATTGGAATCAAGTTCTCCTTTTGGGCGATATATGACATTTTTATGAAAATTGGTACCTTAGTATCTTCTCGATTGCTCCCTCTTGAAAGTTTTAAATTTTCTGTAGCTGGGACATTATCTTCTAATGCCGTTGTTGAGTAACACTGGATGCTCTTTATCGGTTTTCTTTCTGTATCTTCCCATCAGATCAGGTACTGTCAAGCATGAAAAGTTTTAAGTTTGTGAGTATGAGGGTGTCTTTAGGAATCTCAGTTGACCTTAGTGTGATTATATTTAGAAATTTTGCAGGCTGCTAGTGCTATTTTTCATACAGGAGTGGTAGAGGCACTGAGGGATAGTCACTGCCACCAACTCATTCTGCAATCTGTGAATTAGGGCAAATAACTTACATATAGAACCAGAGAATGGTGGAGCCAGAAGAGACTTCCCAGACTGACTAATCAAATCTCTTTATTTAAGAGAGAAGGAAACCAACTGATTCTCAGAGAGGGAAAGGGGGAGGGGAAGGGAACATGCATTTATTAAGTACCTACCATGTCCAAGGCATTGTGCTAAGTGCTTTGCAAATATTATCTCATTTGACAGAAGTTAAATTAGCAGTTCAAGGTCCAAGGTCTACAGTCTACAGAAGCTGAGCCAGAAGAACAACAAACATTTATTAAGTGCCTGCTATGTCTAGAACATCGTGTTAAAGTGTGGGGGGAGAGTGGGGTGGGGGAAGGAGGCTGGAAATGTGAAATCTAGACAAGACGGGAATTAAATGTACAGTGTGGTGTGATAGTGTAGTAGACTTGGAATCAGGAAGACGTGTTCAAATCCCATTTCTGACATTTGATATGTTACCGTGGTTGAAATCACTCTCAGCCTCAGTTACTTTATCGGCAAGATAGGGATAGTAGTTGCACATCCCTCACTGGATTGTGGTGGGGTTCAGATAAGATAAAATATGGAAAGTAGTTTATATACTTTAAAGCATTATACATACATTATTACTGGTAGCAGTACAGGAATGAGCTACCAATATAGGCAACTAGAATAAAAAATACCTTATTGAGCAGTTGATCTGGTCTCACTCTCCCACATAGTTTCTCTTAGTGTTCTTGGGGTACCCCTCAGAGGCTTTGAGTCTCTTTTCTCTAATTCAATCCCCTTGACTGGTATTTTCCCCCACAGTTAACTGCCAGTGATCAACACCCCAGTTCCATTTAACCAATTAACATCAATTAGCTTTTCTAAAGAGATATTTACTTTGAAGATACAGCTAGCACAGAAATATAAACATCTCTCCCCAACACCTGGGAGGCACAGGCTCCCCCTATGCCAGCTTAGTCCCTAGGGAACATGAGCTCTTACTTAACTTAGTTTCTACAAGCTACAGAGTTCACTTCCTGATATGCATAGTTTACATTTCAATCACTGTTTATCTGGGTATCCAAAGACCATTCTTTTGGGCGTTGATGTTGGACTGGCTAGACGATAAAATCAACATGTGCTCTGCTTAGTATCTCCTAGTGGCTTGCTTGCCTAACCTTTCAAAGCTCATGAAGTCATAGCCATCTCCAATCTCAATCACTCCAGAGAAGGAAAGAGTAGGCATAACAGGGACAGATGCAATAATGGAGTCATGTGCTTCAGATTATCTCTGGATGAGAAAAACCTTGAGGCCCCTTCCCAATTTAGAGTCAATCAGCAACTTGTTGTCCTTTACCAGTGCCAGAAAGTCTAGCTAGATCCTTCATCAAGAGCCTAGGGACCCTACCCTTCTACCTGTTCTGGCTCCTTAGCCTGTCAAAGAGGCTCCTCTTCGTCATATGGCAGAATTTCTGCATATTTTCCAAATCTCTCCAAGACCCTCCCATTACACCTCATCATGCTTCTCTGCAAGCAGGCTCCCTAGAGTCTTCCATGTGCATACCATTGCATCAGTTGAGCACAATGATACCTGCTCATTCTCCCCCCAGTGCTATTTATACTTTGAAAAGTGCATTAGAGAGTTGCAAAGTAAAATCCTACATGGCAGCCAAGGGGGAAGATCCGTTTGGAACAAGGG
Source organism: Petaurus breviceps papuanus (assembly GCF_028583685.1). Lineage (NCBI taxonomy): Eukaryota > Metazoa > Chordata > Mammalia > Diprotodontia > Petauridae > Petaurus > Petaurus breviceps. The sequence goes on from NW_027187419.1 coordinate 1,342,372, forward strand.
GATAGGAAAAGGCTTCTTGGAAGATTAAAACCCATGTCTTCTTTTTCTCTAGGACTGTTCCCTTAGCTATAAAAGGAGCTTGAATTAGAAAATCTCTAACGTCTCTTATAATTCTTCAGATTCTGTGACCCTATGATTCTATAAAGATGGTTTGTACTTTACTCCTACGGGGTACTGGGTCTGTCCCAGGCCAGAGAACCTTCCTAGTATAGCTGTGTCTAACCTATTCAGAATAGGAACAGCAGAGAAGCTGTCATGGTTAGATGAACACTTTCCCATCGCCCCTCCCTTTTCTCTTTTGATTTCTTTCCCTCTTGGCTCTCCACTTAGTTTATCTTCCAAACCTTGGTTCTAGGAGTTTTGAGCTTCCTGCCAACCACCCTTAGTGATGGGTAGTAACCCATCACTCTCTTACCTCCCCTTTCCCTCTCTGCCACCAACCTCCTTGTCCCTAGTCCCTCCTGGATGTATTTGGAAAAACCCTGTAATTATATTGGAAATCACAGGTTTCCAGAGACTGGGGAGTAATTACATTTAATAGGAACAAAATGAGTTCCCAGTTACCCGCTCTGGGGTGGATGACAGCCTGAACCCTATATTTACCTTGTAATGATATGGTAATTACCACTTAATAATTACCCCATCACTTGTTGGCACCTGTCCAGCCATTAATTGGTTAATGGCCACCATGCCACTTGGTTGTTCTTGTACAATATGTCTGCTCCATAATTTCCATAACTAAAAACTTCTGTAGATTCCAGGAGGCTTTTAAGAGACAATGCCAGGAGCAGGGGAGAGAAGTGGGAGCTGGGTGAGGGCCTGTGCTTTTAGTGTGGCTTCTTTCCTCCATTCCCTATAGGCTATGAGGAGCAATGACTTGAGCCAAGGGCAGGCATTTGAAGTCCTCAGGGCCCTCTGCACTCCCAGAATCATGGCAACCAAAGGGGCAGAGAGATCAGGGCAAATATTGAAGGTCAAGTCCCAATGAATCCAGGCCCCTCTGATTTCCCTCATCTCGGTTGACTCATCTGAAAAGTGGAGATAATACCCATGATCTCTATCTCAGAGAATAAAATGAAATTATGTATAAAATCTCTTTTCAGGCCTTAATGTTCATATAAATGTCAGCTATATGAATGCCAATACATACTTTCCACCCAGAGATCAAAACTTTCTTTTTTGAGTGCAAATTGTTAATCATTTATTAAATATCTGTGTAGATCCACTACTAGCTAGATACTAGGAAAGGTATAAAATTTAGATATAATCCCTTCTTTTTGGAGCTTGTGGTTTATTAAGACAGTTTCTCTCATCTGTTATGGGCCATTCAACCCTGACCATATGTAGAAAAAAAATTGAGATCATTTAGAACCAATAGAAAGGTCAACACACATTCATATAGGTTTGCTGTAACTAAAAGCATGAAGTTATTTTAATGGTAATAAATTCAATATACAAGACAATGAAAGCCTTTATGTAGTATTTATGAAATATTAATTCAGGTTTTGGAAACTTGACTTCAATGAATCATGAAGGCAGATGAAGAGGACCAATTGGGATCTTTCTAGTTAGATATGCCTATTTGTGATTATGCCAGTGTCTGAGTGATTGCAAGTAATGGATGTGTCAGAGGCCCTCCAGGTTGTAAAGGACCTTGAAATCAAACATAAAAAACATCTAAAGGGACACTGCTAATTGAGGATGAAAAAGAGAGTGTTTCCACCAGCTATGTTCTGGCATTCTATACTGTGAACCATACTTCAACAAATTTTTATAACAATATCATTCAAAGTCTTTTACACTTTTTACCTATGTATGGGTCAGTTTGTCCTAGTCTCTCATGAACTTGGGCTCATATTTATGTCACTCAAAATTTCTGGGATGTGTGAAGCTGAGGATATTTAAAGTTAACTTGGGTCTAAGTTTGTAATTAATTGTAAATTAAGTTTGTAATATGCTAATAGAAACCTAGGAAAATAGCAGTATAGAATTAGTAAAAACATTTAGTTGAAAGAGAAACAAAAATAAGTATTAGAAATACTTTTAGTAACATTCCTCAAAAGAAAACATTCCTATGTTCCTCTTCCCTAGCATGGGTCAAGGAAGAAGTGGTTTCTGCCTGCAAACTGGAGAATATCAACATGCAATGTCATGGCAACCTTGAGCACCCATTCCCCACATGATTAACGTCCCCATTTTATAGAAGAAGCAAAAGGGAGTTTAAGTGACTTACTTAAGATCGCCCAACTAGCTAGTGGAAGACTTGCAATCTCTTCAGGGGTGGGGAACCTGCACCCTCCAGGTCACTTGTGGCCTTCTAGGTCCTTGGGTGTGGCCTTTTGATTGAGTCCAAGTTTTACAGAACAAATCTTTTTATTATGGGGATTTGTTCTGTGAAGTTTGGATTCAGTCAAAGGGCTGCACTTGAGGACCTCAAGGCCATGGGTTCCCCACCCTTGTATCTAATTTCTAGCTCCAGGTTCTTTCTAATAGATCCCTTAGACTCCAGGGCAAGAATTCAAAAACCCAATAAAGCTACTTAAAATAATATGTGAAATTAGAAGTAAGTGGGTACCCCAGAGGCCCATCTGTCTGACTATGGAGCATAGTATAGTGGAAAGAACACTGGGTTCAGAGTTCAGAGGCTTGGGATTGAGTTCCAAGTCTTAAGTCTTACTAGTTCTGTGACCTTGGGCAAGTCAAAGTCACTTAATGTCTTTAAAGCTCAAATTTCTTCATCTCTAAGATGGTGAAATACAGTGTGCCTCATTGGGTTGCTATGAGTTACTTTGGAAACTGAAGGGCTTCATAAATGTGAGCTAATATTGTTATCTGGTTATTTATTAGCCATCGTAATAGAGAAAGAAAGCATGAAGAAGGAAGAGCACTGGACCTAGAGTAAGGCATGATGCTCTCAAATGCCAGCCTCACTACTTACTGTGTGACCTTGGGCAAGCATCACCCATCTCAAAGGGTTTTTGTCAGGAAAGCACATAGTGAGCTGTCAAGCTCTATATTAATGTGAGCTTTATTACTACAATCTATCGACTGTCTCCTTCTCTTCCATCTATTATCCAAGATCTATGATAGACAAGGTTTCCTTGTCTAGTAGAGAATCTAAGATTTCTAAGCTACTGTTATCTATTTATCCTTGACAAAGTCCTAGTCCAATTGTGATATGGAGGTGACCCTGAGTTCTTAAAGCCTAGGCCAGTGGAGTGTAAGCTCCCATGGTTCTATTGGGCTGGAAAGGTTTAAAGTATGGTCTTAGCAACAAGTTATACCTGCTTTCCAAGGACCAGTCAAGATGAGGACAGGGGCTCTTTGCTAGAAGGCTAGTCACTTGGTGATTAATTCTTTGCATGTGGCAAATCATTTGTATTAAAATCATCTTATTCTAGCTCCCCTGACTGTCCCCCCTTCTAGTCAGTATAGTAATTTTATAAGTAGATAGTATAAGGGGGCAGGAGCAGAAAATAATATTACAAAGGAGATCCTGGAAGTCTCATACCAATTGTTCCAAAGATCAAAAGAGCATAATTTACAAATTATATCATATATCAGTGAAAAATCACATTCTGGTAATATATACGGAATCAGGGGAATATATCTAGACTGTTGTCAAGATTTTTGATGCTATGACATATAAATATTACCAGTACCATGCCAGAAAATTGAACTGCTTCCATTTGAATTGTCTTAGGAAGACTCTGAAGATCACCTGGAATGGTAAGGTACCAGACGCTGAGGTCCTTTCTCGAGCTGAACTGCCAAGCATTCAAACCCTACTGCAGAGAGTACAACTCCAATTGGCTGGCCATGTTGTTTGAATGCCAAATTTATCTTTGCCTAAAAGACCATTTTACAGAAAATTCACACAAGGCAGGCACCCTCATAGTGGTCAGAAGAAGTGATCCAAGGACACTTTCAAGGTCTCTTTGAATAACTTTGGTATTAATTATGAGACATGGGAAACACTGGCACAGGATCATCCAGTGTAGCATGCCTGCATCAAAGAAGGTTCTGTCCTCTATGAGAAAAGCAGAATTGAAGTAGCTCAAAAGAAATATGAGATGTGCAATATTATAGACATCTCCCTCCCAAATGGTCATACAGATTATTTGTGCCCAAACTTTGGTAGAGTCTTCCAAGCCTGTATTAGGGTTAGAGTTGGGAGGTGGGAGGCACATTTAGGGTTAGGTTAGGGTTAATCAGCCACAGCTGCACACACTACATTGTACTGTCATCTTGGTCCTCTTTGAGTATGAAGGACAAACAAGTCTAAAAAAAAACCCCTCCAAGTAGTACACATCTCAGACAAGTTCCAGATGTCCATTAACCACCAAAATTTGCTCATTGTTTTGAGATGAAATGAATATGTTAACTTTGACGTTTTACTGGCAACTTTGAGATTAGTTGGTTGTATTAATGAACTAACCCTAAGGTGACTCAGATAAGAGTTAGTCTGTCCCCCCCCCCCAAAAAAAAAATCCTGTAAAAATAAAAGCTCAATTTCCTTCCCCTGGAGCCCTCCTCCATATCTCCTGGGTCCATGCTGCCAAGTGCTTCCAATTCTAAATCATGATTATGTGAACGCTTCTCTGTGCCTCTCTCTCCCTGCCTGTCCTCTTCCTTATGCTACCTGCTTTCCTTCACCACCCCATCCCCTGTCACCACACCATCTGCCTCTCTACTCCTTTCACCTCTTGTCTTTATGCTTTCTATGCTGTTTGCCCCCACACCCTCTACGGTAATTAAAGTGTGATTACAACCCCATTTCTTGCTGCCAACAGTGGTCTCTCCTGGGGAGTACCCAAATAACTCAGTGTGCCTGCTCTCATTTCATAATTTCATAAATTATCAATTTACCATTAAACAAAGACAAATACAAAATTGCCCTTAGTCCTATGCTATTCTTTTTTACTTCTGTAGTGATGGTGGCAGAGTATTGGGAAAAGGGGGTTGGGTGGAGCATGTCAGGAATCACATTTTTGAGGCCATCTATAAATGTTAACTTACTTAAATGGAATCATACAGACAGGTAGGTGGCACAATAGATGGGACCCTGAATGTTGAGTTATGAAGATGAAAGTTCAAATCTGGCCTCAAACACTTACTAGCTTGTATGAACCTGGTCAATTCACTTTACCTCCCTTAGCCTAGGTTTCTCATTTTTAAAGTGGGGATAATAATAGCACCTACCTCCCAGGGTAATTGTAAGGATAAAATGAGATAATATTTGAGTTTGCAAACCTTTAAGCACTATATAAATGCAATTGTTAATATTATTATTATGTTAATTTTGACATTCTTACTGTAAGTGAAATCAGATGACACCATGAAATTGCCATTAAATGGAATGCTCATAGGCTCTCACTGGAGGTGGCAAGCTGTTGGCAGAGTTTTTTTTGCTGTGCATTCAAAGACAACTATAAACTTGATTTCAAGGTATACTAGGTTATCTCTAGTCAGTCAATAAACATTAATTGATTGCCTTCTCTGTGCTAAGTTCTGGGGATACAAAGAAAGGAAAAAGACTGTTTCTGCTCCCAAGGAGCTCTCGGTTTATTCACGGAGGTAATATACAAACAACTCTGTATAAACACACTCTGTACAGGATAAAATGGAAATAAACAAGAGGAAAGACCTCAGAGTTGAGATGAATTGGGAAAACCTTCCTATAGAGGATGGAATTTTAGCTGAGACTTAAAGAAAGGAAAGTCAGGGGGTGGTGAGGAGGAGAGAGAACATTCCAGGCATAGAGGACAGCCAGTAAAAATGCTCAGATTCAGGAATTACAATGTTTTGAACAATAGTGCCCTTGGTAAGGATTTTCCAAAGGCCAGTCATGAAGAAAAGCACCCTTTATGTGCCCAACATTTTTTGCAGAGGAACAGGAAGTAAAGAAATTTTCAAAGAGTTTAAGACCATCTGAAGTAATCCAACATATACTTTAATACATAATGACTTCCAATACAAAGGTGAACATTGGTGGAAATGACAGAAAATGTTGGAAAACATATTTGGGGTGAAAAAAGAAAGAGGACAAAAGATACAGAAGCCTTATACCTATATATCTCAAATATTTTCTTTGAGATAAAACTCAGGAGATACTCAATTTGGTGAGCACTGAATAACCACACTAAAAATGAAATTGATTGAGAGTCATTTCCTTATCAGCAGCCTATGTTGTCAGACCACTGACTTGTTAGAGAAAAATCAAAATCAATAACTAATTAGAAAAAAAGAATAAAAAAGATGTCATATGTTGTGTTACCTCATTGTGGCAACTCCAACACAACCTATCTGAACATGTCTTGGAGGCCAAAAAAAAAAAGGGAAATGGATAAAAGAGCAGATATTAACACAGACTGTCAACTTTTCCCAATAAGGTCAATTGATATAAATCAGTTGCCATGGAAGAAGATGAATGAGTCTGGAAAGCACCTTAGACAGTAACCACCTATTACTTTGTTGAGAGGAAAAGTGGCAGCTAAAAGCAAGATGGGTTTAAAATACAAATTTGTATTTAAATCTTACAGAGGATGGTAAAATATTGTGAGTAATATCATGTGGAAAAAAGTGAGACATGGTGGAGTGGAAAAAACAATTTACAGAAAGTTTGGTGGAAGATCTTATTAAGTCAGATCATTTCAAGAACATTTATGTATAAAACTGGAAGGAGGACAACAAACATGAAAATGGGAAAGTCTTGCCAAGATTTCAGATGAAATCTATTTTTTTTCCATCAATGGTAAGTGGAACCACTACATTTGGACTCCAACATGATGTGCTACATAAGGAAATAAAAATATCACAAAGAAGGCTTAACTTATATTCAACTGACCTGGGTTTAAGTTCCATCTCTGCTATTTATTGCCTATGTGATCTTGGATGAGGTGTTAAATTTCTTTGGGTTTGAATTTTCTTAACTGTAAAATGAGAAAGTTGGACTAGACAACCTCCATTTTCTCTTCCAGCTCTAAATCTATGATCCAATAGGAACAATTAAATTAGATCAATAATAGAGAGTGGAGGTCCATACTATGACACAGTTTAAGGATGACAACCATTTTGAAGAAGACTGAAAGAAGAATAACAATATCTTGGAAAAATCATAAATTTCATTATCTGACTGAGAAACTAATATCAATAACTGTCACATATATACACATGTTCCTATTGCTATAAAATTATTATGAGAAAATTATGCAATACATGATAAAGGAATAGTTAGGCTTTCACATATTAAATTCAGTATCAGACCACATCATTGCAGTGATAAAATTGGCTGAAAGGTACAGACAATACAAGATCTAAGACCCCACTGTGCTTATTGCTTATTGCCTCTAAAAAAAGATTCTATGGAATAAAATGTTGTCTTAAAGATTGTCTTCTGACAAGGTAACTCCTATGCATATATTAAAAGCATATTCAATTTCTTGAACAACGTAACAATGGAGATTATTTTGTTTGATGCTACTCTGATTATTGAACATTAAGCAAGGTAAATTCTCACCAAAGATATTTTTTACTTTCATGGGGAATATCTATTTCAGAGTCCAATTAGAAGAGAGATACCTTATAAATGATGATGCTCCTATTTGAGGATGTTGTTACATTGATTACACCAAGTCCTCCAACATTGCAGAGGCATCTACCCAAGATCCATAATCACTGAAAAGGCTTCAACCTTTTTCAGCCCTTTCAAGTCTAATTATCCACACAAGAAAAGCCAAGTGGAAGAAAAATGCTATTGTTTAGATTATGATATGAGTTGGATGGGCAGCTCACAGAGCCAGTCTATAAGTATACACACCTTTTTCTCTTTTTCTTCCTTCCTTCCTTCCTTCCATCCCTCCTTCTTTCTTTCTTTCTTTCTTTCTTTCTTTCTTTCTTTCTTTCTTTCTTTCTTTCTTTCTTCCTTCCTTCCTTCCTTCCTTCCTTCCTTCCTTCCTTCCTTCCTTCCTTCCTTCCTTCCTTCCTTCTGACATCCATCATGGATGGATAATGAACTAGGTCCAGTATTCAATAGAAGAAAGAAAGAAGTGGGCTGAATTGTTTTTGGGAAATTGTGCATGATCTTAAAGTTCCTAAGCTCCTCCTTGAGACAAAGATCCATCTCTGCATGACTATATCAGTCTCCAAGGAATTAGTGTTTCAGAATATGAACAAACAGTTCTCAAAAGAAGAACTGCAAAGTATTAACAACCATATGAAAAATGCTCTGAATCACTAATAATGGAATGGAACAGAAATGGAAATGAAAACAACCCTGAAGTTCCTCTGTATACCCTGCAAATTGGCAAAGATGACAAAAAAATGTCAATAATCAATGTTGGAGGGGTTGTGAGATAACAGGCATAATTGTGCATTGTTGGTGAAGCTGTGACAAGGTACAACCATTTTGTAAAACAATTTGGAATTGTACAAAGTGATTAAAGTGCCCATGCTCTTTGACCCAGAGATTTATTACTGGGCTTGGACCCTATGTAAGCCATTGATAAGAAGAAAGTCCCTATATACTCCAACATATTTATAGCAACACCTTTTGTGACAGCAAAGAATCGGTACCAAAGTAGATGCCTATCAATTGGGGAATGGCTATACAATTTGTGATGCATGAATGTAATAGAATGCTGTGTGGTTCTTTCAGTCATTCAGTCATTTCTGACTCTTCATGACCCCATGGACCATAGCATGCCAATATTGTCCGTGGATTTTTAAAAATTTCTTGGCAAAGGTACAGGAGCGGTTTGCTATTTCCTTTTCTAGTGAATTAAGGCAAACAGAGGTTGACTTGCCCAGGATCACACAGCCAGTAAATGTCTGAGGCCAGATTTGAACTCAGATCTTCCTAACTCCAGGCCCAGTATTCTATCCACTGAGTCACCTAGCAGCCTCTAATAGAATATTATTGTACAGTAAGAAATAATGCATGTGATTAATGTAGAGAAGTATGGAAAGTTTGACATGAACTGATTCAGGAAGAAATAAGCAGAGCCAAGGAAACAATATGCACAATGATTACAACAAATGGAAAGAATAACTATATTCAAAAAATCAAAAGTGAATATAATAAAATTATAAAAATTAAGCATAATTCAAATGAAGAATTATGAGTGGCCATCCCTAACCTACCCCATCATGGAGGTGGGAAGTCCACAGGGATTGTACATATTTTTGGATTTTTTCCAGTGTATTGATGGATTATGTTGATTTTTGCCTTTCTTTTTCTCTTTCCTTTTTTTTGAGTCTTTAAAAAATACTATTTATAGAGACTAAGCTATCATTCTTTGCAGATGATATGATGATATACTTAGAGAATCCTAGAGAATCAAGTAAAAAACTACTTGAGATAATAAATAAATTTAGCAAAGTTGCAGGATATAAAATAAACACACATAAATTCTCAGCATTCCTATATATTTCTAATAAAATCCAACAAAAAGCAATAGAAAGAGAAATTCCATTTAAAGTCAATGTAGACATTATAAAATATTTGGGAATCTACCTGCCAAAAGGAACCCAGGACCTATATGAACACAATAACTGAACACTTTTCACACAAATAAAGTCAGATCTAAATAATTGGAAAAAAACCCCATCAGTTGCCCATGGCTAGGTTGAGCAAATAGAATAAAAATTACAATTTTACCTAAATTAAATTGCATATTTACTGCCACACCAATCAATCTACCAAAAATTATCTTATAGAGCTAGAAAAAATAGTAACAAAATTCATCTGGAAGAAGAAAAGGTCTAGAATATTAAGGGAATTAATGAAAAGAAATACTAGGGAAGGAGGTGTAGACATACCAGATTTCAATCTGTATTATAAAGCACCAGTTATCAAAACTACTTGGTACTTGCTGAGGAATAGAGTAGTGGATCAGTGGAATAGATTAAGTACATGAGACATAGCAGTCAATGACTATAGTAATCTACTGTTTGATAAACCCAAAGACCCCAGCTTCTGGAATAAGAACTCACTATTTTACAAAAACTTCTGTGAAAACCGGAAAATAGTATGGAAGAAACTGGTTATGGATAAGTATCTTACCCTGTATACAAAATCAAGTCTAAATGGGTCCATGATCTAGGTATAAATGCTGATACTGTAAGCAATCTTGGAGAGCAAGGAATAGTTTACCTGTCAGATTTATGGAGAAGGAAAGATTTTATGACCAAACAAGAGTTAGAGAGTATTATGAAATGAAAAATGGATAATTTTTATTACATTAAATTCAAAAGTTTTTGTACTAAAAAAGTCAATGTAACCAAGATTAGGAGGGAAGTGGGAAATTGGGAAAGAATTTTTACAATCAATGTTTCTGATAAAGGCCTCATTTCTAAAATATACAGAGAACTGAGTCAAATCTATAAGAATACAAGTTGGGGGCGGCTAGGTGGTCCACTGAGTAAAGCGCCGGCCCCAGAGTCAGGAGGACCTGAGTTCAGTTCCATCCTCAGACACTTAACACAAAAAAACTAGCCATGTAACCTTGGGCAAGTTACTTAACCCCAATTGCCCTCCAAAAAAGGAAAAAAAAATACAAGTCATTTCCCAATTGATAAATGGTCAAAGGATTTGGACAGACAATTTTCAGAGGAAGAAATTAATGATATCTTTAAGCATATGAAAAAAATGCTCTAAATCACTATTGATTATAGAAATGCAAATCAAAACAACTCTGAGGTACCACGTCTCACCAGTCAGATTGGCTAAGATGAAAAAACAGGAAAATGATAAATGCTGGAGAGGATGTGGAAAAATTCGAACACTACTGCATCGTTGGTGGAATTGTGAACTAATCCAACCATTCTGGAGAGCAATTTGGAACGATGCCCAAAGGGCTATAAATAAGTGCATACCCTTTGACCCAGTAATACCACTTCTGGGGCTGTATCCCAAAGAAATCACAGAAGAGGGAAAAAAGACCCATATGTACAAAAAATATTTATAGTAGCTCTTTTTGTGGTGGCAAAGAATTGAAGGTCAAGGAAATGCCCATCAATTGGGGAATGGCTAAACAAGTTGTGGTATATTAATGTAAGGGAATACCACTGTGCTATAAGAAATGAAAAGCAGACAGACTTCATAATAATTTGGAGAGACTTATATAAACTGACGCTGAGTGAGGAGAGCAGAAAGAGGAGAATTTTGTACACAATTATGGACACATCATATTGTGATGACTGACTTTGATAGACTGGGCTCCTCTCAGCAATACAAGGTTAGAAGACAACTACAAAGGACTCATGATGGAAAGGGATCTCTACATCCAGAGAGAGAACTAGAGTCTGCAGACTGAAGCCAACTATTTGCTCTTTCTTGTTTGTGTTTTGTTTTACTTTATCCCTTCTTTTTCATTGTTCAGCCTATGGTTGTAATCCTTTACAACATGACTAATGTTCAACATGAAGGTGTTTGTAGAACCTCTATTTGATTACATGCTGCTGTGTAGGAGGAGGAGAAGAAGCGGGAGGAGAAGGAGGGGGAGAAAATTTGAAACTTAAGAGATTGTGGAACTGAATGTTGTAAACTAAAAGTAAATAAAAAGACATCAATTAAAAAAAAAGAAAAAATACTATTCATCATATAGGATGGCTCTCTGGGAGGTGGAGGTAGAAGGATACTGGGGAAAACTATGAGCATTTAAAAAGCAAAGATATCAATAAAGACCTTTAAAAAAATTAGTGTTTCAAATCACTGAAAGGTCAATGACAAGATGCATGGTGAGTGGGAATTGACTACAACATAGTACCATTGAGGAGTTGTATAGGAGAAGTAGGGTAAAGGATATTCAATTCAATTCAACTCAACATTTATTCTGTCTAATATGTGCAGGGAAATGTGCTCATTGCTGGGGATGCACCTACAAAACATACCTATACACACGCACTCACATATACATAGAGTCTCTTGCTGCCTTTTTTTTTGTCAAGTCAACAAACCATTTATTAAGTGGCTACTATGTTTTTTGACTGGCTCACACACACACACACACACACACACACACACACACACAAGTTTAAGCCCTCAAGGAGCTTCTATTGTCTTAGGGACCCTGGGTGGGGTGGGGGGGGAAACGACAAAACATTTGTTGTTCTTGTAGTCACTGTTAGCCTAAATTAACTCTGAGCTTCAGCCTCCCTGACACTAATCTTACAGGACCATTCAATTCTTTGGAATTCATCTTCTGTTATGTGTCCTTTCATTCATCTTTTAAAAATCTAAATTGACCAACAAGTTTCCTATGGATTCCTGTCCATGTCTTTAGTTAGCTGCCCTTTTATTTCTGATTATAACTGCTTGTCTTTAGAACTGCATTCATGATTGTTTCCCATACCTCTTGGGCATACTTCCCTTGTAGAAATTTTCAACTATTGGATTTTACCTACCCTTTCTCTGATTCCTTTGAAACCCGCTTTTCTGAAATCTAAGATTTTATGTCAAGCTGAAACTGGCTTCCCTCTGTCATGAAGTATAAAATGAAGTGATGACTTTCTTCCCTGGGTTTACATCATGTCTGCTTCTACAAATGCATTCCTTTTCATTAGTCAGACTCATATCCGGAATAGCAACTTTGCTGGGTACTTCCTATACCTTTTTCAGGAGTTATGTTATTTTTAAAATAAGGTAAGAATTATCATCTGCCTTAGAAACCCAAGTTCAGCTGAATATTTGAAGTTCACTATCATCCTTATAAAATATCTCTGTAACCAGTTTGTGGTTTTTTTCCCTTCCAAACTCCTTATCTCTTCCTTCTTTCTGTCCAGGTGGTCTGTAGAATAATTTCAAAACAATATTGCTTCTGTTTTTCTCTCAATTGACCTTCACCTAAATGAATGCTTCTATCCTTTTCTCCTGTAGCTTCTGGATTTTTCCATATAAATATATTTTCTTCCTATCTAAATATAGCCCATTTTTGTTTTTATTATTCTATTACTTTTGAAGAAGGTATCCCCTTCTAAAGCCATTTCATTCCTATTATTCTACCAATTCTCAATAATACTTATGAGGTTAAATTTGTGTCCTTGTACTGGGAACTCTAATTTACCTCTTTATCACTCACAATGAGTCCATCGTAATTCTTGATTTTATATTTCCATACTGACTCCTATGAGTTACTCACCCTCTCTCCTATGTACTGGTTTTACTGTTTGTTTTATCACTGGGCACTGTCTCAATGGATTGCTGCTCCTTTCTGCCGGTACTCTTCATGTCTTACTAGGTACTTCTGGGGTATCTAGTTTGATAGATCTACGGGGGGAAGTTTTCTGCCCTTGACTCAATTTTTAGGTTAAAACCCTGTTGGTATAATTTGTAAGACTCTAGACAAATATATTTTTCCTGGCAAAAAAGTGTGTTTTTTAGGTAGACACCATCCTTGGCCAAGAGTCTATCATCCCTATATTTTAAGTTGGGGTCTAAATGTACAAAACACATTCTCAGAAACAATTTTCTTAACTAGCCATTCATATTCCAAATCTTCTCTTCTGAAATTCCTGATCTTTTTTTTGGTAGTAGTCATAAAAATACTACTTATGCCCTCAAGGGACTTCTGATCCCTAATAATGCATTTTGGGCTCCTTCTAATGGAAGAATTTGCTCCCACATGGAAAGTAGGACTAAACATTTTTTCACCTGACAGAGTGTCAGTAGAGAGAATAATCTGACCATGAATGTGCAGTCTTGCTAATAATAATGGTGACAATAATATCTGTACAGTGCTTTAAACTTTGCAAAATGCTGACATATATTTTGCCATTTCATCTTCACAACAACCCTATAAGGAAGGTACTATTATTATATACATTTTTCAAATGAGGAAACTGAGACTGAAAGAGGTTAAATGACTTGCCCAGGGTCACACAAATAGTAAGTGCCTGAGACTGGATTTGAATTCATTTATTCTTGACTCCAAGTCTAACACTCTATCCATAGTGCCACTTAACTTCCTCAATAGAGTGGGAAAACTGACACTTTTCTCTATGGATTTTAGGGAGGAAGATGGGCCCGAGAAATGCATCCTATTGTGATAGGACCTGTGATAGTAATGGCAATTAAAGATTCCCCTGTATTGGCTTGGTTTTCAAATTGATTGTGTTAAAACCCAGAGCTTGTTAATCCCACCTGTGGGATGGACTTTTTGATGTGAAAAGAAAGTCCTGAACTGGGAGGAGCTGGTGATGTAGATTTGGAGAGACAAGAGAGAGGCGGAAGATCTTTTTGGAAGCAGCACCTCATGGAGGGAGAGAGACTAAGAGAATTGCTGGTGGCCGCTTTGAATTGCCCTGGACTTTTGAGACCTGCCCCCTGAGCTGCCAAGGACTGAGGAGACATGGCTGTTTTGCTGGTACTTTGTCTGTCTGTTTTGATGTTCTTTTGCCAGATTTGTCCACTGGTGAAAGACAGTCCTGTTGTTGAAGAAGTCCTGGAACCTGGCTTTTGGTTAAGAAGCCCTGAGACTGTCCTGCAGACAGAGAGTGAATACTGTCCACTGGTGAAGGACAGTGCTGTTGTTGCAGGGGTCTGGAGACTGTCCTGCAGACAGAGTGAATACT
>NW_027187419.1:1356952-1518777 GCF_028583685.1 Petaurus breviceps papuanus
TGTTGTTGCAGGGGTCTGGAGACTGTCCTGCAGACAGAGTGAATACTATCCACTGGTGAAGGACAGTGCTGTTGTTGCAGGGGTCTGGGAGCCTTTCTGTTGGTTCAGAAGCCCTGAAGAAGGATTTTCTTGTTGTATGTTTACAGAAATCCTGGGAGAGGGCTTTGCTAATGTGTTCAGGGGTTCTAGGACTGTTCTACAGACAGAGGATAAATTCATGAAGGGATTGGCAATGTATCTTATGGCCTTGCTAAGCCTTGTCTCCCCAGGAACTAAGATTGCTGAGAACTTGCCTCATGTCAAGATGAAGAAAAGACCTCCATTTGGGTATTAAGTGCTGTGTTTAAACTTGATGTAACTCTGGGGTAGATTCAATTGTGATCCAGGGGTGGGGAACTTTTGACCTTAATGTTTGGAAACTAATCTCCATTTGAGAAGAGGGGCTTTGTGGTGGACTTAATTAAGATATAGCCTAGGGGTGGAGAAGTATTTAGAACAGAGACTTTGTAATTGATTGAATGATTGGAAGGTCCTGGGGTGGGGTAGTCCTTGGAGATTATTTAATCACATTTAGTAAATGCTGTATTTGGAATGATGTCATGTTTTAATCTTCTCTGTTCTTGGTTGGTCACTGAATAAAATGGAGAGCACCTATGCTGGTATTCTGAACCTTGGGAAGTTGCCTTTCCTTGGCATTACATTACAGGACCCTGGAAGTGTTAGTGGCACAGAGGATGTTCTGGTGACAGGCATGGTTGTGCTAGGAAGGTATGGCTTAGCTCTCCCCTTCTAAGGATTTAAGAAGTTATCATAGGGGACAGCTAGGTGGAGCAGTGAATAAAGCACCGACCCTGGAGTCAGGAGGACCTGGGTTTGGATCCGGCCTCAGCCACTTAACACAAAAAGTAGCCGTGTGACCTTGGGCAAGTCACTTACCCCCAACTGCCCTGCAAAAAGCAAAAAAATAAAATAATAAAAAAAGAGGTTATCATAGAGGCATCATCACAAAGGGGTCCTGTGCATGGAGGGTGTACTTCATGGCAGTGTGTGTTACTTACCAGAAGACCATGAGGGAAGATATAAGGATGATGGTCACTATAGGGAAGGAATGTACCCTCCTAGAGAATCACTCTTCACCCTGGGGGAGAAACACTCTTCCTGCCACTGGACAAAGCCTGCTTGGTCCTGAACCCACTTAAATCATCAAGAATGAGGAGGGGTTTGTGAATATGACAAACCTCAGAAGTATCTATGTCATCTCCTACTTGGCACAGCATAACCAACTGAATCTTTTTCTTCTTAACATTATTGGATGATGGATATATCTTTGGGTGACACCTGTAGCTCCAAATCATCACTCCCCAGAGTACAAATATCTGCTTTTTCAGTGGGTCCAGCTCTGTCCTCTATAGAAAGAGCTTCATGCCTAAACTCTAGCTCCAAATGTTCAGTAGATTTTTCTTTTCTTCCTCTGGAAAAGCTTATGACACCATGTCCTGCCTTGCTGCTTTACCAGCTGACAGACTTTCTGTCCTGATCAAGCATTATCTACTACCAAACTCTCTGAGTTTGTTTTCTCTGTTATCAAAAGGGCACTGAACTAGGAGTCAGTCGACTTGTTTTTCAATCCCAGAGTTGTCTTCCATTGAGCATCGGCTTTCTCATCTGAAAAAATGTAAACAATAATACTTGCCCTGCCTACATTATAAGGTTGTTTTATGGAACAAATAAGATAATATATAGAAAAGTCCTTCGAATATTGTACACAGTTAACAGCACATTGTGCAATGACCGACTGTTAGACTTAGCTCTTCTCAGCAATACAATGATCTGAGACAATTCTAAAAGACTCATGATGGAAAATGCTATCCACATGCAGAGAAAGAACTATGGAGTCTGAATGCAGATTGAAGCATACTATTTTCTCTTTTTTTTTTTCTTCCTCATGGCTTTTCCCTTTTGTTCTGATTCTTCTTCCACAGCAGGACTAATGTGGAAATATGCTTAATATTATTGTACATGTATAGCCCAGATTGTGTGCCATCTTGGGGAGTGGGGAAGAGAGGGAGAGGGAAAGTTTAGAACTCAAAATCTTATAAAAGTGGGGTGGCTAGGGGCAGCCAGGTAGCACAGCTAGTAAGAGCACCGGCTCCAGTGTTGGGATGATCTGGAGATCGAATCCCAGGCTCAGACACTTAGCACCCACCCAGAAACACCTGGCCGTGTAACCTTGAGCAAGTTACTTAACCCCAATTGCTTAGGAGCAGCCAGGTGGCTCAGCGAGTAAGAGCACAGGCTCCAGTGTTGGGATGACCTGGAGATCAAATCCTGGGCTCAGACACTCAGCACCATACCCAGAAACACCTGGCCGTGTAACCTTGAGCAAGTTACTTAACCCCGATTGCTTTAAAAAAAAAAAAAAGTGGGGCGGCTAGGTGGCACAGTGAATAGAGTATAGTCCCTGCATTCAGGAGGACCTGAGTTCAAATACAGCCTCAGACACTTGACACACTTACTAGCCGTGTGACTTTGGGCAAGTCACTTAACCCCAATTGCTCTCCAAAAAAAAGGCAAAAAAAATCCTATAAAAGTGAATGTTGAAAACTAATAAATAAATTTAAAAGAGAAAAGTACTTTGAATATTATTAAACACTATACAAATATAAGGTAGCATTGTAAGTATTTCTAAGGTGATTTCTAGCTTGAAGTTCCTATTATTTTATTTATTTTGTGATCTATTATTTTCTATCTCTAGGGTCCCTCCACTGGGCCACACAGAGTTCAGGGCAGGTGTGTTCAGACACAAAGAACATTCATTAAAACCAGTTAAAATAACAGATGGATTTGAAAGTTATTCTGTATCCGAGGGATCTGTCCATCTATCTAAGTCCTTATTATCTACTACCTATCATGTACTCCCTGCTATCTACTATTTATCATCTACCTACCTGCTACCTATTATCTTGCTATCCATCATCTACTGCCTGGCTACCATCATTATGTGTCTTGGCCTTTCCTCTCTTACTAAGCACTTAAACAGCAATTAATAACCAGCAGAAATCCCAGGGCCCAGGCCAAAAGACAGCATGATGTAATGGAGAGGGTGCTGACTCAGGAGTTAAAAGTCCAAAGTTGTAACTGTGGTTCTATGATATTGACCTGTATGACCTGGGACAAAATACTTAACCTCCCTGGGTCTCAATTTCACCATCTATAAAATGAGGGGGCTGATCTGGATGATCCCTAAGGTCTTTTCCCGTTTCAAATTTCATGAGCGATAACTGTATGATATATGAACTGCCTGATTCAAGGTGAGGGTTCTTGCCCCTGACATCATTGACCCAAATACCCTCATCATCACTGAGGCCAGTGAGTCTATGGGGAATTCCCTGGGTCAGACATGCTGTGAATTTCAGCACTAGGGACTGGTAGAGAGAGATTGAATGGGAAGGAAGTGGGTCTTCAGGTCATTTTCAGATCTGTCCCTTGAGGAAACTGTTCCATGGCTGGTAGAAGTTTCTAAATGAAAAACCCTAATCTCTGACTCGATGCACCTGAGCCAGCTAATGGTAAATGCTCTGCTCACATTTCGATCATATTCAGGAGCCCCTTATTTCTCCTCTTGTGTATCTCCCTCCCTCCACCCAAGTACCTAATTATTCTGTGCCAAGGTGGCCTCATTCTGTCTGCCAATCTTTCTTTCCCTCCTTTCCTCCAGGTCACAACTCTATTTGTTTCCAAGAGGATAATATAAATATTAGGATGTTTATAGAAATATTGATAATAGGATTCAGGTTATCAAAAATGCAGTTAAAAGACTGGACAGCTCCCTAGCTTGCTAAATAAAGGACAAGCCAAGTCGAGTTCCCTGACTGGTTCCATTGACCCAGGAAGCTTACTCTTGAAGGTCTCCAATGACTCTCAAATGGCAATGCCTCTTCTTCTCCTAATAAAATTTTGAGTTTTGGATTTTGCCTCTTCCAGGTGGTTGTTCTGGACTGAGTTCATTCATGTGACTTAGAGTTCTAGGCCCACTCTCAGACAATCATAAAGTGTCTGGTTGTTGGTAGAACTGCAGTGATTTGCATATTTACTTTCAAATGTGTAGAGGTTAATTAAATGACCACTGTGTGCTCTTAGGAAAGAACTTCCCATGATAAACAATTTCAGGGTCAGACTGAACATAATCCCAAAGATGCAGAGAATCCCTTCCTCCCTTCCCATAAAAAAGAGTCCTTTAAAATGTCTTGTTGTTTTGGTGTGTTTTTGCACTGCTGTCATTTTCCAATAACTCCTTTCATAGAACCCTCCAATGTAATAAAGAGAAACAGTTAAGCAAAGCAAACTGATACATCAGTCATGTTTGACAGCATATGCAGCCTTCTGCTTCTATAGACCTCTGACTTTCCATTGAGAGGAAGGAAATATGTTTCATCATCACTCCTGGCTTCCTTTAAATCCCAGCTAAAGCCCCATCTTTTTCTGGAAGCCTTTCCCAACATCTCTTCCCCCCCCCTTTTTTTTTGCTTTTTGGAGGGCAATTGGGGTTAAGTGACTTGCCCAAGGTCACATGGATAGTTTTTGTGTTAAGTGTCTGAGGTCAGATTTGAACTCAGATCCTCCTGACTCCAGGGCTGGTGCTCTATTCACTGCACCACCTACCTGCCCCCTCCCAGCATCTCTTACATCTCCAGTGTCTTCCCTCTTTTAATTATTTTCTATTTATCCTTTATATAACTTGCTTTGCATATACATATATGCACATATGTATATATTATATATATAATATATATATATTTTTACAAATTATCTCCTTTATTAGATTGAGGTCAGGGACTATCTTTAGCCTCTTTTCCTAAGCCCCCTCCTCCAGGACTTCTGTAAACATACAATCAGAAAATCCTCTTTCAGGGCTTCCAGTAAGGTCCCAGGGCTTCTGTACAAAGTATCACAAACAAACATCAAAACAGACAGAGCAGACAAACAGAGTGCCAGGATACCAAAAGTTTTCTCCTTCTTGACTCTGACACCATAAGAGTCCTCTTCTCAGTTCTGCTCTCTCTAGCCTGGGCCTCTCCTTATATATGGTCATTAGCTCCTCCCCTTCTTGTTGCCTGGAAATTAGTAGGTGCTTAATAAATGTTTATTGATTGGTTGATTGACTTCTGTGGAATTAAGAGTGGTCATTACATTAGTCTTAGTTCTGATTCTTTTTAGTGTTTGTTGTAGGAGCAACATCCTTATCCTTTTTCCTATGCAGGTAGGGTAGTTTAAAAAAAAAACAACTTAAATACTCAATGAAAAAATAAACCTATTATAAAGCTGAATACTGAAGCTTAAATGCAAATTAAGAATTTTTTCTTTTGATTAATTTATTTTAAACTTAAATATTAAAACAAATATACAATAAGAAAAGAAAAAGAAACATAAACTTAAATACAAAATAAGAAAAGAAAAAAAAGCATTGCCATGTGCAGAGCAGAACCAACGTAAGGATTCAAAATATATAGCAATAAATTTCCATTTCAAGAAAGCCTATATAATAAACACTACTTGTGTTCAAAGCTGTCCATCTTTTCTTTGCTTCTTTGTGAGTATTCTTTTGTTCTCTGCTGCACACTTTTTTACTTTGTTCTCTTTCCCCCCTTCCTCCCCCATTCTCCCAAGAAGGCTACAATTAAGGGTGTGTGTGTGTGTATGTGTGCACGAATATACATGTAATGGCAAGCACAGAAGTAGTTCACACCTTGTTTCAGCTATTGAACTAACACCTTGTTTCAGTTCAAGTTTCTTTTGAGCCTTGTATCAAGTCTGTTAAGAAATAGAACATGTGACCCCCACAACTTGTGAACCCGAGAACTCATGAACTCCTGCAACAAGAAGGGGAGGAGCTAATGACCATATATAAGGAGAGGCCCAGGCTAGAGAGAGCAGAACTGAGAAGAGGACTCTTATGGTGTCAGAGTCAAGAAGGAGAAAACTTTTGGTATCCCGGCACTCTGTTTGTCTGCTCTGTCTGTTTTGATGTTTGTTTGTGATACTTTGTACAGAAGCCCTGGGACCTTACTGGAAGCCCTGAAAGAGGATTTTCTGATTGTATGTTTACAGAAGTCCTGGAGGAGGGTTTTGGAGGTCCTGGGACTTTATTGATGATTTGTGCTGATCTCTTGGACCTTGTTTGTGGGTCTGTGTTGATTTCTATGTTGATGATTTGTATTGAGTTCTCAGACCTTGTTGGTGGGTCTGAGTTGATTTCCCAGGCAGATAGTGAATTGATGATGGTGCCAGCAATGTGTATGAATATTATTGTGGCTCTGTCAAACTTTGTCTTCCCAGAAACAGGAACTGTGAAGGACTTGAGGTGGACTGGGCACTGTGAACTTCAATATGGAATGGGAACTGGACAAAGAACTGGACAGGGACCTGGACAAGGAATTGTGATCTGCCTGCCTTTGAACACAGGTGACAGTTGGAGCTGGGACCATGGAAGAGGAACTATGGAAGCTGAGAGCCAGCCTCAAGTCAAGCTGAAAGAAGACTTTACTTGGATACTGTGCACTGACAGAGAAGATTATGATTTACTGTGACCTAGGGGTGGAGAACTTTGACTTTTGTACTTTGGTACAAAATTGTACTTGGCTGAATTAAGGACTTTGTCATTGACTAAATGAATGTACTTTGTTGAAAATTATGTGACCACTTTGATGAAAACTATGTGACCATTTTAGTGATAAGTTGTTGAGTTGTGACATGGTGAATACTGTATTTTAATTTTCTGTGATAAGTTGTAACATTGTGAATGCTGTATTTTGATTTTCTATGAATGTTTTGCTCTGATTTGATATTGAATAAATAGAAAGCTCACTATACTATGTGATCAGAACCTTGAAAACTGTTCACAGCAGCAGTCATCTGGAAAGCTGCTTGTGCATAGTTTTACATTACATATACACATAAATACACATACATATATACACACAAACATATCTACACATACACATCCATACACTTAGATATCTATAATCATACTCATATGTAGATATATACATTAATATATATCTATGTAAGACCACACTCTGTTTGTCCTCTTTCTCTGAGGGTGAGTAGCATCTTCCTTCACAAATTCAAGTCTTTCCACAGCAATATTCCAACCTTACACAGTCTATTTATTTTAAATAGTCTAAGGTAATATTGATTAATATGACTGACATATAGTATAGTTTCCCTATTTTTGTCATTTGATTAAATCTATTTTAGGTTTAACTTTGTCTGAGATCATGATTACTCCTACTTTTTTCCATAATAAATTCTACTTCTGATCTTTATTTTATGTTTGTGTATATCTCTAATTTCCCATCCCTTCTGACTCCTCTACTTTACTTCTACTTGCTACTTTGCCCTCCTTTCCCTCCATTATCTTCCCCCACCCTTTCCCTTATCATTCCCTCCCTTATCATCTCCCCCTTCCTATCTCCTTGGCCTTTTATTTCTTTCTGTATTTAGAAAACTTTTATACATATATAAACATATATGTACACATGCATACATATGGATGTATGTAATATTCCATTTTTAACTCATTCCTGATAAGAGTAGGATTCCAGAGCTACCCACCCTCCTCTCCCATCTTATTCCTCTGTGTTGGTTCTTTCTCTCACATCTCATTTGTATAAAATAATTGCTCTTTTTACCTTTTCCTAAATGGTTTTACTTTTTAGAATCACATAATACTCAGGTCTATCCCAGTATTTCTTTTGAACTGCCTAATTACTAATAACAATCTTAGACATGCATTTTACATTTTCTCATAGAAAAAGTAAACAGTCTGCCCTTGTAATTACTAGTATTTGATGTGTACCTTATATTTCTCTTGGATCTTGTATGTTGAATTTTGTATTAGGTTCAGTTGTGTTTTTTGGCAACAAAATCCTGAAAGCTTGACAATTCATTGAATGTCCATTTTTTTTTCATTCAGGATTGTGCTTAATTTTGCTGGACATGATATTTGGCCACAGCCACAGTTTTTGCTCTTTGATACAGTGTTCTAAGACCTCTAGTCTTTTAATGTCACTGCTGCTAGGTCTTGTGTGATTTCTAATTGTGACACCATCATATGTAATTTTTTTTTCTTGTTGCTTGTAATATTTTCTTTTTGAGCTGGAGGTTTCAGAATTTGACCAGGATATTCCTGTAGGTTTTCCATGTAGAATTTCTTTTAGGTGGTGATTGGTGAGTTTTTTCTATTTCTACTTTTCTTTATTGTTCTAACACTTCAGGGCAATTTTCTTTAATTAGTTCTTGTATTACTGTATCAAGTGTCTTTTTTTCTTAAAAAGTATTAAGACATTCCTCAAGACTTGGTTGACTTAGGGGACTAAGGGCTCAGACCATTGACATTGCTTCCTCATTGCCTAGCAGCCATGAGGAATGCCAGAAATCTCTCAGAAGCTTGGTGGTTGCTAATGGGTAATGTAGACAGAGAAGCTTAGCTCAGCTGAATGAAATTAAAGGGCCTATGGTTGTTGAATGTCTTTTTCTATGGCTAAGTAAATTTCTTTTTAAGTGTCAAAATGACCTATGATTATCTCATTTTGTTTCAGTATCAAGCCTAAAGTACTAGAGAACTGGCCTGAGTCAGGTCCAGGTAAGAACAGTATTGCTTTCCATTTCATTTTTAATAGGCATTTTATATATTGTTCTCTGGATTCTGCTTATTTCACTCTGCATCAGTTCATAAACATCTTTCCAAGTTCCTTTGAATTTATCATTTTGTCATTTCACTGTATTAGCATAATACTCTATTACCACAATTTGTTTAGCAATTCTCCAGTTGGTGGACACCCATTTTTTTTAGCTGCCAGAAAGTGTTGCTATGAATATTCGGTTATATATGGGATTTTGACCTTCTTGGAATATAATTGCCTATTAGTAGGATCAGGCCAATGTTAGGAACAATTGAAGAAGGATGACAAATGATTGATAGAACCCTGAACTTGGAGTCAGGAAGAACTGGGTTTGAATCTCACCTCAGACATTTTGCTAGCAATATGACTATGACAATTTGATATCTCTAAGCTTCATTTTTCTAATCTATAAAATGGGAGAATAATAGTACCTACCTCACAGACTGTTGTATAGATCAAACAAGATAATGTGAATAAAACATTTTTGCAAACTATAAGGTATAATGTAAATGTGGCTATAATGATTAATTTAGTGACTTTTCTAATATAATTCTTATCTGTTTCTCAGATGGGCTGAACCAGTTTACAGCTGCACCAAAAGAGCAACAGAAAGGGTTATCTTCAAACAATTCCTCTAACACTATTTTGCCTTTTTATCACATTTGCCATTCTGTTATGTGTGAAGAGAATTTCAGGGTTGTTTTTAATTTGCATCTATCTTTTTATTAGTGATTTGGAACAACATTTCATAAAGTTGTTGATAGCCTTTCTTCTTTTGAAAATCATTGTTCATATCCTTTGATCTCTGACCTTATAGGAAAAGATTCTTGGCAAATACCCTCTTTCTCTTTATAGAGTTTCTATCTATTACATTCCATAGCTTCTTCCCTCAACTTTCCCCATTTTCATATCCAGAACCTTTATTAGTTGACTACCTGATGACAAGTCTTATATCTTTAATAACAAGGACACAAACTTGAGAAATTCTTTGGTCAATGCAAGTCAAATATTAATTAGATAAATGCTCATCTTATTGGTGTCTCCTCTTGGCATTATTTATGTCTAATTCTTGTCATGCTGCTCTTCTATTCAAAAAGCTTTATTCAGCTGCTTCCTGTTGTCTTCTGAGTCAAGTTCACAACCTTTTGCCTGACATTCAAGGCCTTCCAAACTTAGCACCCCCTTCCTTAATAGTTTTATCTTGTGTTACTCCCTTCTATGACCTCTTAAACTCTGTGATTCTTTAACTTCCTACCATGCTTTAAAGTCCATAGTGGAAGAAAATGTAAGCATGCCAGAAACATTATCGTTGATTTGATTTAAACAAATTCTAAACATTTCTGCTTGGGGGTGGGGGTGGAGGCCCCAAAGCTGGGAAGAATTTACTCCTGCCTTTGAAAATCAAACACAAACTATTTTTAGAGTTATAATTTATAATATCCACTGACAAAATCCCACAGTTAAGATTAAGCAAGGGTTTAGAGTTTAGATAATATCCTCAGAACAGTAGTGACTAAAAATGTCAGCACACTCAAGAGAATAATTTTCCTAAAACCATTCCATTCCTCTTCAACCACTCCCTCCAAAGATTCTCCTTTTTATCTTGACAAATATGAACTCAAGAGCTACTTCCATTAACTGGAGTAATAAAATACTTCTTTCTTTCCTTAGTCAGAAAATTACCCTAATCTTGTCAAGGCATGAGAAAAGAAGTACTGCTATTAAGTAGATCAACCAAGAACATTTATTCCACCCTTTCCCCTTGTCCAATCACTGTCCCAACTTTATCCTCAGGGAGAAACACTGTTCCTCCCTGAACTTTAACTCAATTTCCTCAAATAAATTCATTTGGCCTTTGGTAAAGGGAAAAGGGGATTTAATGCAAGGCATTGATAAGATTTCTCAAATAGGTGAGAACAAGGATATTAGAATGTAGAAACAGTTATTTCTTAATATTTCTAAGAGAGAGCACACCATCTTAAGTACTGTGTCCAACATAAAACCTTCTTTGATACTTCTTTTTAATTATGCTTTTCCCCTTTGAACATCACATATCCTTTTATTTTCACTCCTCTAACATATTTATCAGGTTCTCTTTGGTTATCTGTGTTTGTGTCTCACCTCCTTATTAGACTGCAAACTCCATGATGTCAGGGACTCTATCAGTCAGGAGTCTGATTTGAGGGAGTTCAATCTTCCAATTAGAGATAAAGACAGAAGTACAACAAACTCTCCTCCAAATCCCATTTCAGCACATTAAATGTCATGAAATAAGTTGGAAAAAGAAAGGAAAAAAAGCCTTGATCATAGAAAGCTACTACGGTGACAGGAAAGATCAAAATACAATCTCTGAGGAGGACAACAATGTCAAAAGACTTAAGTGTGAAGCCTCAAAGAGAAATATGAATTGTTCTCAAACCCAAAAAGTCCCCTGCAAGAGCACAAAATGGATTTAAAAATCAAATGAAAGAAGTAGAAGGAAAATTGGGAAAAGAAATGAGAGTTATGCAAGAGAATCATGAAAAAAGAGTCAACAACTTGGTAAAGGAAGCACAAAAATTCACTGAAGAAAACAACTCCTTAAAAAGTAGAATTGACCAAATGGAAAAGGAGGTACAAAAGTAACAAGAAAACAATTCCTTAAAAATTAGAATTGGGCAAGAAAAAGCTAATGACTCTATGAGACATCAAGAATCAATCAAAAAAGTCAAAAGAATGAAAAAATGTAAAACAAAAATGTAAAATACCTTACTGGAAAAACAACTGACCTGAAAATAGATCTGGGAACGATAATTTAAGAATTATTGAACTACCGAAAGACATGATCAAAAAGAGAGCTTAGACAGCATTTTTCAAGAAATTGTCAAGGAAAACTGCCCTGATATCTTAAAACCAGAGGGTAGAATAGTACTTGAAAGAATTCAACTGTCACTTCCTGAGGGACCAAAATGAAAATTTCCAGGAATATTATAGCCAAATTCCAGAACTTTCCCTCAAGGAAAAAATACTGCAAGCAACCAGGAAAAAATTTCAAGTATCAAGTAGTCACAGTCAGGATTACACAGGATTTAGCAGCTTTTACCTTGAAGCATCAGAGGGTTTGGAATATCATATCCTGGAAGGCAAAGGAGCTTAGATTATAGCAAAACTGAGCATAAGCTTTTAGGGGAAAATGGACATTCAGTGAAATAGGGGACTTTCAAATCCCTCTACACATTGTTAGATTGGTCCGAGGAATTAGTGCCAGTGATTTTAGTTAAAAAAGCAAAATTTTGGAGTTTGTAGAGGTATATCTTCTGTCCACTCCCTAACATTTAGTAGCAAAAGTTCTCTAAATGAGTTGCTTATGAGTTTGCCAATATGCCAGAGAAATTGAGAGAGCTTCAGAGTTCCTACACAAAATTACATATCCTAATGAAAATTATTAAATAAAAAATACATACATGTTACAGTTTATGTTAAACCACAACTACTGTAATTCATTTCATACTGTCTAGCCTGTAATTTTTATTACCTTCCTTAATTATGTATATAGAGTTTCCTTCCTCCTTAGAGTTTTTTTTTTACTGCAAGTGCTATCTTTATTATGAGGAATGTAAATGATTTAATGTTGCTTGATAGAAAATAGATATATGCATATCTACATTTATACATAACAATATTAATAATTAAGGCCTTTGTCCATTGTCAGGATCTTTGCGTGTGGGAAATTTGTTCCTTTTCCTCCATAGAATCAGAGATAGCATTCGTATGTAGAATCCTAAGTGAAAAATTTATAAGCAGAATTTGATACTATCCTATATCTCTATGGTTGTGGTGTCAAAATAAAATAGAAATAAGGGGACACTAAACTGTGCATAAGGATTGCTGTATATTGAATTAGAAAGGCACATATTAACATTATCTCTATTGCATTGTATTTTTATTTATTTTTGTTAAGTATTTCCCAATACATTTTATTCTGGTTCTGGCCACACTCAGAGTGTTATGGTCTTATTCTGAGTGCTGATACTTTTGTTCTATGCCATTTTCATTGCATATTGCTTTCTTTTGTTTCCACCTCTGAAACCAGTTAAGAGGTTCTCCCCTTGTTTGCACAATTATAACTCAACAGATTAGCAGCTGGTGTCACATAGAAGATCCTCATCTTCCTTGTTAGATAACATTAAGTACATTGGGAAACATTCGGATCCAATGTTCTCATTCCCCTTAATCAGTTACTGTTCTCAAAGATCCCAAAGTATAGTGGTAAGCTCCTTGAGGGCAAGGACTATCTTTTGCCTCTTATTGTATCCCTAGTGCTTAGCACAATGCCAAGCACAAAGTAGGTGCTTAATACATGTTTGTTGATTCATTAAGTTGTGGAAGGGAGACGATGAGGTCTTGTTCTCCACTAATGACCATCCTGGACCCTCCCAATCCTAAAGAAGGGGGAATGTTTTTATTATAATCAAAATGGAATTGTTCTTATACAAAAAGGGAAATCTAGGAAATAGTCTTGAGAAGAATTGCCACATCATTGCCCAAATCTGTATGCTAATTTGGAGAAACACAGTACCTTCTTTCCATCTCCAACTGGCTGTTAAGGAATATACTCTAATCAACCCCTTTTAGAATGCAAATCTTGTTTGTGGGTTTGCTCCTTTCCCCTTTCCCAATGTGGACACTGGATTGCCACATACTCATTTGGAGAAGCATTTGTGGATAAATGTAAGACTAGAATATTTGGACTTTTCATCAGTGTCAACATCCCTGGGACAGAAGTGACTGGCAGCAATGCCTACAGCAGGAGCCAAAAACTGAGCAGATCCAAGGCTTATAAGGAGCTTAGTAGGGAAACCACACAATACCTAAGGGGGATATTTTGTGGATTCTTCAAGAGGACTTCCAAGAGCTATGAGTTAATCCCTTTGCCACATCTGCTCATTAAGCCTGATCCCACTTTCCCCTAAACCCTATTTTGTACTTATGGAAGATTGTTTCATAGATTTTTTGGGGGAGATGTTTTGTACCAACTAAAACCACTGTAATAATAAAATCTGGATGACTAATTGATAATAACTGATAATGAATGGGGGAAGCACATTGGTGGGAGCTCATGAACTATAGCTTTAGAAAACTCTGAGCCCAGCCTAGCCTTGACACTGGCTTCCCTACTTCAAGTCTTGCCCCATTACATTCCACCTTCCACTCAGCTGCCAAAATGATCTCCCTTATAGGCAGTTCTGACCATGTCACTCCCCTCCTCAATTGAGTTTGGTATCTCCCTATAGCCTCTTAGGATCAAAACCAAATTCCTCTGTGCAGCTTTTAAAGCCCTTCACAAGTATCCACAGCCACTCTTTCCAGTCTCATCCTACACTCTGTTTCTAGTTGTTCATCACATACTTACAGCCTCCAGTTCTGGTTTCTGTGTCTTTGATTGCTGGTCCCCCATGCCTGGAAGACACTTCACTTCCTCACCTGCACCTCATAGAATTCTCTTCCTTGCAGACTCAGTTAAAGCAGCACTTTCTACATGAAACCATGTTACTTCACTCCCAACTGCTAGCATCCTTTTCCTCAAACTACCTTGCAGTTAGCAACTTTGTATTTATTTTCTTTCTGTTTACTCAGTATACACTCATATATGTACTTGTCTCCATTAGAGCATAAGCTAATTGGGAGAAAAGATCCCGCCCCCCCATTCGTTGTATTTTTATCTCCTGTACTAGCACAATGTCTTGCGCACACACAAAAGATGTTTAATAAACATTTATTGATTGATTAACTTTCTAGGGCTGATTGTGTTGAGAGGGGATATGACGGAGCCATGTTGAATTGAGTCCTAAGCCATTTCCCAGAATCCCTTGTGTGGTTTCTTCTTTTAATTTGGGTGCTCCTGCTATGGTATGTCCCCGCAAGAAGGCTCCTACATCTAGAGGAAGAGGGAGAACATTTAAAACTCAAAAGCTTATGGAAGTGAATGTTGAAAACTAAAAATAAATTAACAATTAAAAAAAAAAAAGAAGGCTCTTACACTCTGGCCAGGTTTCCAACAGTTCTATTTCCCTCCTGATCCAGTAGCACTGGCTATTGTTAGTAAACAGAAGGGACATGGTAGAACAGAACAGAAATTGTGATCAGAGCCAGGCAGAGGTGCCTGGATAAAGTGTGAAAGGAAGAATGAAGCACTTGGGAAGTGGTGCAGGTGAGAACGGAGTGGTGGAGGACCAGACAATGTGAGAAAGATGCTCAAACATGACACCAGAAAATGACAGCCCATCTGCCACGAGACTGGGAAGAGGCTGCTGATAGAGTTGGAGCAGGTGCAGTGGGATGGGCATTTACTAGCACAGGATGAATCAACATAAGGGAAGAGAAAAGAGCAAAGCGGGAGTCTGAGATGAAGAAGTTTAGGGCCTTAAAGACCATTAAGGTCGATTCTTTCATCTAGAGAAGAAGAAAATTAGTTTCAGAAAGAGCAGTGACTTGCTCTCCATCACATGAGTAGTAGGTAACCAAGCTGCTGTTGGTTGTCTAGGTCCTCTGACTAGAAATCCCTTGCCTGGTCCACTCTACCAATTGTGATCTTACCACAGTGAGGGGCACACCACACCCCCTATGACATCCGAGCTTATACTGCAGCTGCCATAGTCCTTGGTAAAAGTTTATATGTGAGGGCACCTAGGTGGCGCAGTGAGTAAAGCACCGGCCCCGGAGTTGGGAGGACCTGAGTTCGGTTCCGGTCTCAGACACTTAACACCCACACACAAAAACTAGCCGTGTAACCTTGGGCAAGTTACTTAACTCCAATTACCCTTCAAAAGGCCAAAAAAAAAAAGTTTCTATGCATAGGAGGAATGCCATAAAATACCTCCATCCCTAGCCTTAGCCCTGCCTCTGAGGACTATCTCATTTAAAACATCGAAAATAATATAATAATTAGGTTAATGAAAGAAATAAAATATTTACCTTCTGGGAAGCAATGGGGTGATAGATAAGAGGTCTGCCTTTGGAATTGAGAAGACCTGGGTTTCATTTTCTTTCTCTGATACACACTAGCTGAGGGCAAGTCACTTAATTTCTCAATGCAGGCAACTCTCTATAAAAATTGCTGATGAATTACATATCTGTACAAGTGGGAGGAATTTCCAAACCGGAAATTTTCTACACAGACAAAGCAGCAGGCTCAGACCCACACTACCACCACCACCACAAATAAAGAAAAAAGGCAAAGGGGTCAATGTCATAAGGCATAGATGAATAGATATACTATTATCCTCAGTGACTCATATAGACATACTCATAGACTCAGACATATACCTAGAACTTCAACATTCAGAATGTTTCAGTCACAAGCCCAGCTCATGAGTGATGGTATCTAGGTCCCCTCTCTGGAGCATCTCTGTAGATGGGCAAGTGTGGGGCTGAGCTTGGCATTTTCTCTCATTCTCTCACTTCAGCTCTCTCTGGGGATATGGCTTTCATTAAATGCACTGACCAGGAAGCTTCACTCTCCCTTTCTTGTCCCAAGAACCCAAGATAAATCTGGTTGGGAGGGCCATTAATGAGAAACATGATCTAAACCTGTAAGGGCTTTAATGCTCTGGGGAAAAATATTGTTTTTTTACACATTTAAAAGAAGTGCTTCTATTATCTCCCTCAAGATGAATTCTCGCTATTTACTCACAGTTTTCACTATGAAAAAAACATATGCATTCCCCTGGGGCTTCTTTCTTGCTTGATAACCTCATAACCAGATTGTAAGCTCATATATATCACAGAGCTTGTTACCGCACCTTCTCTCAGGTGTAGAGATGGATGAGGCTAGGGTTTATTTATCCACAGTGCAGTAAACCTAAGTCTCTGCTTTTAGGACATGCTCAGTCAGTTTCTGACAAGGTCGCTGTCCATTTGGAGTGGACTCCATTCATATTATAAGGGAGCCACAGAGCTACTGAGTTGG
This sequence comes from Petaurus breviceps papuanus, assembly GCF_028583685.1. Lineage (NCBI taxonomy): Eukaryota > Metazoa > Chordata > Mammalia > Diprotodontia > Petauridae > Petaurus > Petaurus breviceps. The sequence goes on from NW_027187419.1 coordinate 1,373,585, forward strand.
GTCCTCTTTCTTGCCTAAGCTAGCCACAGACTTTGGATTTCCCTTGGATCCTCAGAGCCATTATCAGTGCATACAAATTCAGAAAATATTTATTAAACATGTACTATGTGCAGAGCACAAAGATGAATAAAATGAAATTTCTGCTTGCAGCTTACAGTCTAGCAGAAGGGGATGCAAAGATAACCCATGATTCACGGCCCTCTACAAAGCCCCTAGGCTTATAGTCCAGGTCAGTCCCAAGGACTGACCCAAAAGGCTTATTTTCTCTCATTGACCTAGAACTATTCCAGGAAAATATCTAGTGGTAGCTGACTTGGCTTGTGTCTAGTCTCCCCAAATGTAGAGAAAGGGTCCTAGTTTTCATTCAAGTACTAATACTAGAAATGCATGTAGGTAGGACAACCTTTTTTTCCACCCCACAAAATGCAAAAGATGCAGAGAACTCACAGGAGCCCCCAGATAGAGAGAAGTATCTAAAGCACTCAAATAGTCTTTCAGTTCCCTCAGTATGGAGTAGAACTTTGGGGTTGACTTTGAAATTATGAGGGTCCCTATTTCTAGCTTAGGATCTTATACAGTCCCTCTTGTACAGTTATCCTGTGGGTTTGGTTTCCTTCCAGAAGACAAACATGCTTTGGGATTATTGAACAAGCAATCCCTTCCATTACCCATGATCTTCTTTTCCAAGTATGATACTGGTCAGAGAACACGTGGGCAATTTTCCTTTTTTCTTCAAGGTGCAAGTTGTATCACAATGTCTTCTTTAAAGAGCTTGAGTCCAGGACTCTCAAACTTGGGAACTCTTGAAAATGTGGTTAACCTCCAAGACTGGTACTGCAAAGCATATCTTCCTTCTTGGGCTAGGTGACCGGATTTAGGCAACATACTGTCTGGGAAATCCAAAATACCTCTTTCTCCACAAGTGGTCTTTTCCATTTGCTTCAGCAAGAAATCAGCTAGTGCTCCAGCTGCTGCCATTTCTTTCTGTTGGGAAAATCTGCTCGCAAAATTTCTCTTCTCCTTACTGCTGTTAGTACACGCAACTTCCATGTATCTTTGCCTCAAGGCAGTCATTTTTTGTTCCTGTGGGAGGAGACTGTACATGAGCAGACACTTCCTTTTTCTCAAGACCTGGACCATTCCTTGGAATGCTGTTCTGTCTTCTGAACATCAGAAAATAAAAAGAAAGTCCAAAAAGGGACTGATCTGGTCTGTCCAATAACTTTCATAGACCACAGAAGATAGTGGCTCCTCTCCAGAGATCCTATCCTCGTGCTCCAGACAGACAATCACCACAGAAGCAGTCTCTGTTATTGGGAATTAGTCAGGACCCTTTCCCTGTCCTATCAAGAAGGCAGTAATGGGCATGCCCATACTGTCTATTGAAGAGGTATATCTCAGATGCCTTCCAAAGCTCACCCTCTATAATCCCATCAAATAGATTTAAGACCTTATCAAATTGACCCAGACCCAGATCAATGCTTCTTATATACAAATATATACAAATAGAAGAACCGTGCATAAGAGAGACAAAGTATAATACAGTGTGATGGCCTACACTTGCCCCTGGTCAGCATGGTTGTGTGATACAATAGAGAGAACACTGGCCATGAAATCGGGAGATCTGGGTTTGATTCCCAGCTCTAGCCCCTACTGGCTGTGAGACTTGAGCATCCCTAAATCTCTTTAAGTTTTTTTTATCTGGAAAGAAGGGATAATTCTTAACCTTAATATAGTACTTTATGGTTTGCAAAGTCCTTTGCATACATTGTCTCATTTGATCCTCATAATAGTCATATGAGACAGATACTATGATTCCACTTTTGGAGATAAGAAACAGAAGCTCAATGAACATAGGGTCATACTGCCAGTACCTCTGACCAACTACCTCAACTTCCCTACTACCCAAAAGTCTTCAAATGCAATGATACTTAAATCCTTAAATAAGAACACTTGGGTATTGTTGTATGAATCTCAGTGCATCAAAATTTATGCTTTTAAGATTGAAATCTACCCTGCCTTCTGTTCTCAGGTCATCTAATTCATACCCACACACCTTCTAAAAATGACTAATAAAATGTTGACAAGGACAGGGATCAGGACATCCCTATGCTATTCCATCAGAGACTTCCCTCCAGTTTAATATTGATCTATTGGTCTCAAGAATTAGCTTGCTGTGTGACACTCAGCAAGTCCCTTAATCTATGTCTACCTCAGTTTCCTCATCCATAAAATGGGGATGAAAATACCACCTATCTCCCAGGGTTGTTGTGAGGATCAAATGAAATAATAACTAAAGCGCCAAGAACAGTGCTTGGCATATAGTAAGCACTATATAAGTGATAGTTATTTGTATCATTCAACGCTCCTTGGGTATGGTTTTTTAATCATTCATCAATCCATACAGACAGCCTATTATCCAGCCCACATTTCTCTATCTCATTCATATGGATGTTATGCCAAGCTTTGTCAGATTCCTTGCTGAAATCAAGGCCCATTTTGTCTATGTCATTCTTTAAATGACTATTCTAGTATTTTTTCAAGGCTTCAAAATAGCTTTGATTTCATATGTGTAGCCCTCTCTCCACTAACAACAGACTACAATTCTACTATGGTCTTCATGAATTTGTCATCAAATGAAAAAAATCATCATCTGCTATGACCAACTTTGCAAAGAAATCTAGTAGTTCTGACAAAAAAAAGAATGTAATGATGTAAGTCTGACATGACTTGTTTTTAGGGAACCCAAGCTTGATCCTAGTAATCACTTCTTTCTTTTCTTAGTGTTCACAAAGCATTTGTTTAATATTCTATCCTAGAATTTTGTCATAAAATGATGAAATGTTCTGTGGTTTCTGGAATCCACCCTTTCAAAAATCAGAATAATGTTTTTCTTTCTCCAGGCTTCCGACATCTCCCCTACTCACGATTCCTCAAGCACCAATTTCTTTTATCCACTTGTAACTTCCTCCAGTTTTTTTGGAAGTTATTAATCTGCTCCCAAAGACAAACTCATTTGGATCTACTAAATGTTCTCGTACAAACTTCTCATGCATCTTGAGCTTTAGTTTCCCCTTAAATATCTTATTTTGGCTTGTCCAGTTTGAAGACCCTTTTCCTTGGTGAAGAATACAGATACGAAAGAGAAGTTCATTTGTTCTGCCTTGTTTTCATGATCTGGAATAATATAATAGCTTCCTATTGATCTTGTTGCTTCAATAGATGGGCAGACAGATAGAGAGAACATTTATTAAGTACTTACTAGGTGCTAAGTGCTAGGGACACAAATGCAAGTAACAAGACAGTCCATATTCTCAAAGAGCTTATATTTTAATTGAGGAAAATCATGCAAAAAAAAGGAGCTGGAAGGAGGGGAAAGACTGTTAGTGAGATCAAGTCCCAGAGATGAGCTAGGAGTAAAGTGAAGTCTCTCCCCACCCCAATGCATCTTTCATACAGCTGCTAAGCTAATTTCCCTAAAGGTCAGATTTGACTGACCACGTCATATTCTTTCTCAATAAATTCCAATGACTTCCCATTACCTTTGGAATTAAACATGTACTCTGTTGGGCTTTGAAAGTCTCCCACACCTGGCTCTCACCTACCTTTGACAACTCATGATATTTTCCTTTCCTCCTTTATTCTGGGACCCAGATAGACTGACCTTGTTATTCTTTTCTCAAAACACACTCCATCTCCCACATCTGTGCCTTTGCACTGGCTGTCCCTCTTGCCTGGAATACAATCCTTTCTCCCCTGCCTGGTCTCCTAAAATTTCTAATTTCCCTCAAAATTCAGGTCATGTACCATGTTCTATATGAAGGTTCTCCTTATCCCTGGACTACCCCCAGACATGGCTCTCTCCTGATGACCCTGGGTCCCAGGGCACCCTTTCCAGCACTTTTAATCGTATCTCCACCTCTAACTTACTGTTCATAGTGTGGGCATTAGTATATTCCCTGTTCCCTAAGCTACTTTTTAGATCCTCCCTCTGCCACCATCTCTTAGCAACCTCTCCTTCTTTGAGGTTTATGCTACTATGTCCTACATCTATCGACCCTTGCCAAACTATCTTTGGCTTATTCCCACCACCCACGTCCATCCCTCCTATGCACATGCTGCTAAACAGAGCTGGAGCAAATAATGAAAGCATGCTGATTGGAGCCACTACAAATTTGTTATATAACCTGAACTGGGCTGGCACTGCCTGAAGGCAATCCTTTTCCACTTCTCGAATCGATTCTCTATCCCTCTCACCACAGTAGTTATTCCAAACTTTTTTTTTATAGCCTTTCAAGTTTCCCATAGCATCCTCTCCTCCAAACTCATAGTAGAGGATTTTGACCCACACTTCGCTGAAAATATTGAAGTTATTCACCCCACTCTTCACATCTTCCTCCGTTCTCTTAATCTCACATCACTGAGGCATCTTCTCTCACTATCTCCTTCATTTTTGTCTCCATTCTCTTTACTAAGCTCAACCCCATCTACAAGTACCATTGATCCCATCTCCTTTCCTCTTCTTCAACAGATTACTTCCATTATCATCTTCCCCATCTTTTTTTTTTTTTGCTTTTGGGAGGACAATTGGGGTTAAGTGACTTGCCCACGATCACACAAGGCTAGTAAGTGTTAAGTGTCTTAGGTCGGATTTGAACTCAGGTCCTCCTGACTCCAGGGCCAGTGCTCTATTCACAGCGCCACCAAGCCACCCCCCTTCCCCATCTTTCTGTCTCATTATGTCTTTCTCTGTGTCTCTGTGTCTGTCTTTCTATCTCTCTATGTGTCTGTCTCTGTTTCTATCTTGTCTTTGCCTCTCTGTCTGTCTGTGTGTCTTTGTCTTGTACATTCAACATCTCCCTATCTACTGGATCTTTCTCTACAAATTTGGGAGACAAAGATCCTTCTCTACAAACTTTTCCTATGTCTCCCCCATCCTTAAAACAAATAAACAGAAGTTCTTTTTTGATCCATCTCCTCTAGCTGTTGTCTTGTATCTCTTCTCTCCTTAGCTAACTTCCTTAAGAAAACCATCTATATTAGTTGCATTTATTTCTTCTCCTCTCCCTCCTTCTCTCCCTCCCTCCCAAACCATCTACAATCTGACTTCTGACCTTTTCATTCAACTAAAACTGCCCTCTCCAAAAGTGCCAATGATTTATTAATTACCCGGTCTATTTGCTTTTTTCCAGTCATCATCTGTAGCCTTTGACACAGTCAAATGAGGGAATTGTTTAGCCCTTCCTGGATATTTTCTCTTTTCCATTTTTTTTTTGTGACACTCTTCTCACCCAGTTTTCTTCCTACCTGTCTGATCATTTTCTTTCTGTCTACTTTGCTGGATCTTCCTACAGGTTATGCCTATTAACTGTGGGTGTCCCCCAAAGATCTGTCCTAGGCCCCTTTCTCTTTTTCCTCTCTGTATTATCTGTCTTGGTGATCTCATCATCTTTCACAGATATAATTATCATCTCTCTGCAGCTGATTGATTCCCACATTTATAAGATCAGTTCTAATCTCTGTCCTGAGCTCTGCTCTTGCAACAACAACTGCCTTTTGGACATCTTAAATTGGATATTCTGTAGGCATCTCGAACTTGACATGTCCAAAACTGAACTCATTATCTTTTTTCCCAAACCTTCCTCTTTTTCTCAATTTCCCTATTACTGTTGAGGTACCACCATTCTCCCAGTTACCAAGACTTATGACCTCAGTGTCATCCTCAAGTAGTCCTTCATGCTCAGCCCACATATCCAATTTGTTGTCAAATCTTGTCATTTCTGCCGTTACAACATTTCTTATATGTGTCCCCTTCTCTCTTCTCACACAGCTGCTCTGACAACATAGGCTCTCATCACCACTATTATTCAATATTTTACTAGAAATGTTAGCTTTAGAAATAAGAGAAGAAAAAGAAATTGAAGGAATTAGACTAGGCAATAAGGAAACAAAACCATCACTCTTTGCAGATGATATGATGATATACTTAGAGAATCCTAGAAATTCAACTAAAAATCTACTTGAAATAATTAACAACTTTAGCAAAGTTGCAAGATATAAAATAAACCCACATAAATCATCAGCATTTCTACATACTACTAACAAAGCTCAGCAAGAAGAGATAGAAGGAGAAATTCCATTTAAAATAACAGTAGACAATATAAAATACTTGGGAGTCTACCTGCCAAGACAAACCCAGGAACTATATTAATATAACTACAAAACACTTTTCACACAAATAAAGTCATATGTAAACAACTGGAAAATATCAATTGCTCATGTGTAGACCGAGCTAATATAATAAAAATGACAATTCTACTGAATTTATTTATTCAGTGCCATACCAATCAAACTACCAAAAATTATTTTATGGAGTTACAAAAATAGTAACAAAATTCATCTGGAAGAACAAAAGGTCAAGAACATTAAAGAATTAGTGAAAAAAAAATACAAAGGAAGGTGGCCTAGCAGTATCAGATCTAAAATTATATTATAAAGCAGCAATCATCAAAACCATTTGATACTGGCTAAGAAATAGAGTGGTGGATCAATGGAATAGATTAGGTACACAAGACACATTAGTAAATGATTGTAGTAATCTATTTGATAAATCCAAAGACTCCAGCTTCTGGAATCACTATCTGACAAAAACTGATGAGAAAACTGAAAAATAGTTTGGCAGAAACTAGGCATAGACCAACAGCTCATACAATATACCAAGATAAAATGGTTACATGATTTAGTCATAAAGGGAGATACCAGAAGCAAATTAGGAGAACAAGGAATAGTTATCCTGTCAGATCTATGGAGAAGGGAAGAATTTATGACCAAACAAGAAATAGAGAAAATTATGAAATGCAAAATGGATAATTTTGACTACGTTAAATTAAAAAGTTTTTGCACAAACAAAACCAATGCAACCAAGATTAGAAGGAAAGCAGAAAGATGGTAAACAAGATTTACACCAGTGTTTCTGACAAAGGTCTCATTGATCAAATATATAGAGAACTAAGGCAAATTTATAAGAGTACAAGTCATTCCCTAATTAATAAATGGTCAAAAGATATGAACAGACAGTTTTTGAAGAAATCAAAATTATCTATATCATATGAAAAAATGCTCCAAATCACTATTGATTAGAGAAATGTAAATTATAACAACTCTGAGATATCACCTCATACCTATGAGATTGACTAATGTGACAGAAAAGGAAAATGATAAATGTTGGAGAAGATAGGGGAAAATTGGTACACTAATGCACTGTTGGTGGAGTTGTAAACTGATCCAGCCATTCTGGAAAGTATTTTGGAACTATGCTCACAGGGCAATGAAATTGTGCATACTCTTTGATCCAGCAATATCACTACTAGCTCTGTATCCCAAAGATATCATAAACATAAAAATTCAAAAAGGAAAATAGTGGCAAAGAATTGGAAATTGAGGGCATGCCCATCAGTTGAGGAATGACTCAAGAAGATGTGGTATATGAATTCAATGGAATACTATTGTGCCATAACAATGATGAACAGGTATAGAAAACCTGGAAAGACTTAGATGAACTGATTCTGAGTGAAGTGAGAAGAACCAGGAGAACATTGTACACAGTAACAGCCACACAATGACTGACTTTGATAGACTTAGCTCTTCTCAGCAGTACAATGATCCAAGACAAATGCAAAAGACTCATGATGGAAAATGCTATCCACATGCAGAGAAATAACTATGGAGTCTGAATGCACATCAAAGCATACCATTTTCACCTTTTTTTGTTTTTTGTGGCTTTTCCCTTTTGTTCTGTTTCTCCTTTCACAACATTATTAATGTGAAAAAATGTTTACATGCTTGCACATGTATAACCTTGCTGTCTTGAGGAAGAAGGATGGGAGGGAGAGAGAGAGAAAAAAAATCGAAACTCAAAATCTTATGAAAAATGAATGTTGAAAACTCTCTTTACATGTAATCGGAAAAAATAAAATACTATTTAACAAAAACAAAACAAAACCAGAAAACATAGGCTCTCATCACTTCTCACCAGCACTATTGCAATAGCCTTCTTTTTTTTTTTTTAAGCAATTGGGGTTAAGTAACTTGCTCAAGGTTACACGGCCAGGTGTTTCTGGGTGGATGCTAAGTATCTGAGCCCGGATTCGACCCCCCCAGGTTATCCTGACACTGGGGCCGGTGCTCTTACTCACTGTGCTACCAGGCCGCCTGGCAATAGCCTTCTAATTACTCCCCCTGCCTCAAGTCTCCTTCTGATCCTTCCTTCACTCTTCTATCAAAGTGATTTTCCCACAGCACAGGTGTGGGAAATATATATAATATCACACCCTCTTCTTTCTCCCTCCCCTGACTCAATAAACTCCAGGGGCTACTCTTATCTTCAGGATCAAATAGAAACCTTTCTCTTTGGCATTTAAAGCCCTTCACTACTAGGTCCCTTCCTACCTTTCCATTCAGATTGCATTTTAATTCCTTCCATAGACTCCACTACTTAGCTACACATGTTTACTTGCTGCTCCTTACGTGTGACACACCATCCCCTGACTTTGTGTCTTTGCACTGGCTGTGCCCCATATGCTCTTCCTCCCAACCTCCACCTCCTAGCTTTCCTGACTTCCTTCTAGGCACAGCTCAAATCTCTTTTTCTGGAGGTCTTTCCTTTTCCTCTCCATGCCCTCTGATGTTTTCCCTTTGCGATTATTTGCACTGTATAGATCTTGTATATTAGTTGGCACGGTGATTTACAAATTGTTTCCTCCACCCTCATGAGAATATGAGCTCTTACAGGGTGGTACTGTGTTTTTGCCTCTCATTGTATCCTTCGTACTTGGCACAGAGCCTGGAATAGACTGACAGGTAAATTATGTTTTGTATATTTATATAACTACATATTGTCCACCTCCCCCCAATAGAATGTAAGCTCCTTGAGGACAGGGACTGTTTCATTTTTGTTTCTATATCCCTAGCACCAAGCCTAGTACTAGACATAAAGTAGACTTTTAAATACTTGTCGATTGATTTATCTGTTAATATTGTTTCACTTGCCCCTGTTTGTCTGGCTGTGACAGAACAACAAAATGAAAAGGAAAAAGGAAAGGAAGCCATTTTTGTTGTTCATTGAATTTTTTGAAGCCTCACCTCATTCTGATCTGTAGGTTTGGGGCTTTTTTTTTTTTGATGCTCTGCTCACAAGCCTGCACCACTGTAGACCAGCTTCATCAGATGTCTTCTGAAATCAAGGTCTATACAGTGTGTCTATGATATTCCTTGATCACCTAACCTAGTCCTTCCTCCATACTTTAAAACGGTCTATGATTTCATAGGGCTCTCACATTAATTCTTTATCCAATGACACTGGTCTCCTGGTTGCTCCATGAATAACCCACTCCATCTCTGGATTCCCAGGCATGCTCTCTGTCTGTCTTCCATGCCTGGAATTCCCTTCCCTCACTCTGACCATTGACCTCCCTGTCTTCCTTTACATCCCAACTAGGATTTTACCTTCTACTGGAAGTTTTCCCCAACCTCTCTTAATTCCAGTACTTTCCCTCTGTTAATCATTTCCTATTTTTCCTGTATGCGGCTTGTTTTGTATATGCTTACTTGCATATTGTCTTTCCCATTACATTGTTAGCACCTCGAGGGCAGGGCCTATCTTTTGCCCCTTTTCATATTTCCAGGGCTTAGCATGCTTGGCACGTAAGTAGGAGCTTAATAGATGTTTATTGGTTTGATAAATTTAAATTCAATAATAATAAAATTAAAGAAGGAAAATTAAACAGTGTTTGATTGATTTATCTTTGTTCATGTGTTTCTGTTTCCAATTTCTGTACATGTCTTTTAAAGTGTGTTCTCATCAGAGATCTCCCTGTGTGGTTACATTTGTGCATGTGATTTTTAAAGCTAACTTCCCCTTCTATTCTTCATTGAAGACTGTATTGTCAAAGCTTCATTTTTAGAACCCCCCATCCCTCTTATATCCCTTTGTCTTGTAGAGTTTCTGACCATGGGATTGAATTTTCCTTTTCTCTGAACTTTTTGATACTTATTTACCTAAAGTTGAGGATATGTGTTTGACTATGGTTTGTTGAAAATGTGAAAGTAGAGAAAAAAGTAGGGGGAACTGCTGTTCAGGGACTAATTCTAGAAGCATTATTAGAAAATGTGCAAAGCCTCCCTAGGTGACAAATATGAAAGGAAGACTATTCAATTGGATGGAAAAGCTCTGCCATATTTGTAAAAAATATGGCAAACCGAACCAAACACACACACAATCCCTATTCAGGAATATAATCTTCAGAACTTCTCAGATGTGCATGGGATTCAGAAAAGGCCCATCCCAAAGTCCCACAAAATTAGTCTAATCAGAGGTGGAGCAAAAACAACATCTCTTGCTTCTCAACCAACAGTTCTCTCCTCTGGGCTATATCCTGCTTCACCTGATTCTGTTCCTGTGACCCAGGGTGTAAGGAATGGGGTGAGGATTTAGCCACTAATAGAACCTGTGCAGTAGGCCGTAGGATTGCCATTAAGCACCAATGTAAATAAGAGGAAGGGTAACAAGGTAGTTACCATCTGCATCTCTGGCCCAGAGGTGTAGGATAGAATATGTACGTTCCTGGGATGAAAGATTTATAGGAATTCTGCCCTGGCATCCCCAGGATGTCATTTAAATCACATCTCCTTTTCATTTATAATAAGGGCCACGATGATGGGCTTGGACATGACGAATTGAGCAGGGCTGAGCCGGTTATCTCTGTGGGTTTAATCTATGGCCCTGAGGAGAGATGCCATGGAGGTGGCTCTTAATAGAATCTGACTCTTAATAGAATCACTCTGAGAGAAGCTGGGAGATCTCTAGCTTAGGGACATACCGTGTCATCAGGATGATTCCAGCTGCTGCCAGCTGTTACCACCCTTTTCCTTTGACTCCTTGCTGCTCCTCTGTCATGTTACCCAGGCCACCCAACAAGGGCCGTATTTTCTCAGACCAGAGAAAGTGGTTCACATGCTTACCTTTGCTGTTCCACTTTCCATAGCCAGGAGAAGGCTCTGAGGCATTGAATAGCACTGGTCCTTGCCAGGCAAACATCACAATAAAAGAGAATACAAATACTCCTTCAACTGTTTTAGCTCTTCACTGGACACTGATTTCTGCAAATATTCATGTAGTACCTGTGGACCTCCACGTTACATATAGGATCTCTAGAATAGTCATCCCACTGGCAAAGAATGGGAAATTGAGGGAATGCCAATCAATTGGGGAATAGCTGAACAGGTTGGGGTATATGATTGTAACGATTGTGCTATGAGAAATGATGAGCAGGATGGTTTGAGGAAAACTAGGGAAGACTTCTATGAGCTTATGCACAGTGAAGTGAGCAGAACCAAGAGAATGTTGTATGCAGTGACAGCAACATTGTAAGGATGATCAACTCTGAAAGACTTAGCTACTCTGATCAAGACAGTGATCCGAGACAATTCCAAATCAAAATTCCAAAATTTGATCCATGATCAAAGATGCCATCCATCTCCAGAGAGAGAACTGGTGAACTCTGAATGCAAACTGAAACATACTTTTTTGTTTGTTTGTTTAGTTTTAATATTTTATTTTTTCCCAATTACATGTAAAAATAATTTTAACATTCATTTTATTTTTTCTTACTTTTTATTCATTTATTTACTTTTAATTTACAACATTCAGTTCCACAATCCCTTGAGTTTCAAACTTTCTGCTCCTCCCTCTCCTCCTCCCCAACATTCATTTTTAAAAGTTTTCTTGAGTTCCCAATTCTCTCCCTACTTCCCCTCCTCCCCTCATTGAGAAGGCAAACAATCTGATCTAAGTTATACATGTTCAGTCATGCAAAACGTATTTCCATGTTAGTCATGGTGTGAAAGAAAACACAGAGAAAAAAAAACCCAGAGAAAAATAAAGAAAAAGTATGTGAAGCTTACTTTTTAAAAATTTCTTTTTCTTTATTGTCTTATTTCATTTGTGCTTTCTTTTGCAATATGGTTAATATGGAATTACATTTTCCATGACCTCACATGTATAATCAAAATCAAATTGCTTACCTTCTCAAAGAGAGGGGAGGAGTGGGTGGGAGAGAGAGAGAGAGAGATTTGGAACTCAAAATCTTTAAAAAAAAGATTGTTAATGTTTTTTACAAAGATTGGGAAATATTCAATGAAAAAATAAAAATAATTATAGAAAATAAAAATAGCTACCCTAGGTTCAAGGAACCATGTGGGTCCACATCCTTAAAACCATAGCTCATGAGCCCCTAATCATTGTGTTTACCATTAATAGTCAAAAGGCACAACTAGCAAGAAACAAAGACATTTACTGAAATGGTATAATATGAAAAGTAGCAATAAACTTCTCCACACTGTACCTCCAAACCTGGTGTGGCATCCTCCCACAAATATACCCAGCATCAGTTAGGTGGCTGGATACACACAGAGGTCACAATTAGAGGCACACATGGAGGGAAGAAGGGTGACCAGGGCTTAGGGGTGTAAGGAGAAAGTGTGAGTAAGGCAGGTGGGTAGCTCCTGGCTTTGATGCTGGAGGGCTGCTGTTACCTTTGAACTGCTCCAACTGACCTTGGTTTCATAGTCTGCTCCACTGGTCACTGTCATACAATGCTGGCAACAGTCATTGCTACCATTTTCTGGGAAAGTTGGACTTCAGTTGAATTTGCCAAGTAGGATCTTAACCAAGAACTATATTCATGTTTCCAAAGAGCAAGAGCTGTATTTTTTTTTCCCCAAGGAGCAAGATGCATTAGGACATCTCTCTCCCTTTTTCTCTCTCTCCCTCTTTCTCTCTGTCTCTCTGTCTTTTTCTCTCTCTTCCCCTTTCTCTGTCTCTCTCCCCTCTACCCTCTCATCTGATACTTAGAACTCTTGAATTCAGTAACTCTTAAACCTGGGATTACTTCTGAAACGAATTTCAAAGCTGGTGCTATCCCAGTAATCTCCTTTCTCTGCTACATAGCTAGATTCTGGGATCATACTATCTAAGAAATTCAAAATCCTCTATTCTCTACCTGAAGGTTGGAGTTCAGGAAGCACTCTCCTTGGATCTCTCTCTCAGGATGTGTGTAACCCCAAAGTCGTAGGCTTCTGCTGCAAGATACCTTTGTTGATGGAGAGAAGAGAGAGAAATCCCCTCCCACTCTTGCTGCATTCTGCATAAGTTACAAGGAAGAGTGAGTCCTTCAGAGCACAGTCTTTCCTCAAGAGGTGATTCCAGAGACGCATCATGGAACAGTGGATAGAGAGTTAGCCTCAGAGTCAGGAAGACCTAGGTTCTGCCTGTCACACATTGTCTACATGACCCTGGGTACTCAATCTCTCAGTGCCTGGGATAGTTCTCTAAGATTCTAAGCTGTAGAACAGCTGTAATATGTATTAGAGACAGTTCCTACAGGTCTGGTTAAAGAAAAAATAATCAAAAACCAAAAGCTTGATTCCTTCAGGGTGGGGACAGATTATTTTTTTAAAGGCTAACAGGAATATGGCTGCTGTACAGCCAGCCAAATATTATGTCCCATCAGTTGTCCATCTAATGGCAAACTGACAATGTTATCAGATTGTTTAGAGAATGCTGTTTGAAAAGTTAGTTGAAGGATCTGGAGAAGAGATGGCCTAGATTGAGCCAGGCATCAGGGTTGGTGAGAACATGATCTCTGTAATCAAATGTTTAAAGGGCTCAGGATGCTGAGGGGACTCACTGATGCTGTATGACAAGTTAGTTGGAAAAAACTAGTTAAAGCCTGGAGAAGAGAAGGCCTAGATGAAGGTGCCTGGGCCTGGGGAGAACATGATCTCCTGTCTTCAAGTATTTAAAGGACCACCATGTGACTAGAATCTGCCTTGCTTTATTCAGCCTCAGATACCAGGGGTAGAAAGTTTCTTGTTGTTGTCAAGGCTTCCAAAATACCCACATCTTCCTCAATGGCTTTAACATCAAGCTCCCAGTCCTCTCCTTTAAAACATATTATCCCATTTAATCTATTTTATCTCTCTATTTCAACCCATTATTATCTCAGTGACTTCAATTCATATTGATGGTATCTCAAATATCAGCCCTCTGAAATGAAATCCTTTGACCTCTATCTCATGGCATCCTGGTAGTGCAGGATTTCAAACTGGAAGGGGCCTTAAAGCTCAGCTAGTTTGACCTTCTTTTTATTTAGGTGAGGAAATTGGGATTATTTTCCCCAGTCTATACAGGTAGTAAGTAGAAGGACTGGCATTTGAAATCTGGTCCTGATTCCAAATCTATTGGTCTTTCTATTCTACTACCATCACTACTCTGCCTTAAGTCAAGACTGGTCAACATACATTTATTAAAGAAGCTCTTTCTGTGGTGGCAAAGGATTGGAAAGTGAGGGGATGCCCATCAATTGGGGAATGACTAAACAAACTGTGGTATATGATTGTGATGGAATACTCTTGTTCTATAAGAAATGATGAGCAGGTGCATTTCAGAAAAACCTGGAAAGAATTATATGAACTGATGCTGAGTGAAGTGAACAGAACCAGGAGAATATGGTACACAATAACAGCAACATTGTGCGAGGATCAACTATGATAGACTTAACTCTTTTCAGCAATGCAATGATCCAAGACAATTCCAAAAGGCTCATGATGGAAGATGCTATCTACTTCCAGTGAAAGAACTGTGGAGTCTGAATACAGATTGAAGCATACTATTTTTTTCTCTCTCTCTTTTTCTTTTCATGGTTTTTCCCTTTTGTTCTTTTTTTCTTTTTTGGAGGGCGGAGGGCAGGGCAATTGGGGTTAAGTGATTTGCCCAAGGTCACACAGCTAGTTAAGTGTCAAGTGTCTAAGGCCAGATTTTGAACTCAGATCCTCCTGACTCCAGGGCTGGTGTCCTATTCACTGTGCCACCTAGCTGTCCCTTCCCTGTGGTTCTGATTGTTCTTTCACAACATGACTAATGTGGAAATATATTTAATATGATTATACATGTATAGCCCACACCAGATTTCCTGCTGTCTTGAGGAGGAGTGAAGGAAGGCAGGGAGAAAAAAAAAATTTGGAACTTAAAATCTCATAGCAGTGAATGTTGAAAACTAAAAGTAAATAAATTTTTTAACAGACATTTATTAAGTGCCTACTATATATGAGGCACTGTGCTGAGTGTTAGAGACACCAAGAAAGGTAACCAAATGGTTCTAACCCACAAGGAGTTCATATTCTAATGGAAAATACAACAATTGAATGAGTATGTACCTAAAAGATACAGACATTATAAGTGGAAGGCACTAAGGTTGGGAGTCAAGTCGGAGTGGGTCGGGTGTGGAGGCCAGAAAGGACTCCTACAGAACGATGAGCTGAGTCGTAGAGGAAGCCAGGGAAGCTTGAGGTAGAGATTAGGAAGGAGAACAGTTCTGGAATGGGGAATAGTCTATGAAAAGGCAAAAAGCGATGAGGGCCTACAGTAGTGGTATAAACCTCAAATAAAAATGAGGGTCACTGGACCGTACATAAAGATCCCTGTGGGCTATGTATGACTCATTAATTGAAATATTAATATTATCTATGTTTTATTATATTTTATTAACTATTTTCCAATTACATTTTAATCTGGTTCCAGAGGCACTGAGGAGTGTTGTGGATGACATTCTGTGTGCTGTAGATTTGATACCTCTGGCCTCGACTGAGGATTGGCTGTGTCAGAGGAGAGAAAAGGACATATAAGAGAAATGTTGTGAAAATAGAAACAAGATTTCACCTCAGATTGGACGTGTGGGGTGAGTACTAAGGAGAAGTCAAGATGATATCTAGGTTGAGCAGGGGTATCCTGGCTTTCTGGGGAAAAATGTGGGCAAGATGCTTTTAAGTTGAATCTGAATTAGGTCTCCATCACTTTCTCAAATTTAGACAACCAACAAAACTACAAATCAAGCCCTGATACACGTTTGCCTATTTCCAAAGTAAAAATGCTCACACTGAAAGGTTAACGATGGACTCTCTAGAGCTAGCTTGGGCCAGCTTTGGCACACCATTGATTGGGTGCTTGGGCAATTAGGGAGATAATGGTATCCTCAACAGGAATAAGAACATTTGGAAGACAGGAAAGTTTTTAGAGAGAGAGAATGAGTTCAGTTTTAGATGGATTGACTTTGAGATGTCAGCAACAGGACATAAAGTTTGAGATGTCCAGTAGGCTCCTAGCCCCACCCTCCCATACACAGGGGTGGTCCTACATACCTTAGTTGAAATATCACATGATATATTATTCTACCTCTGAAGTCCTGAACCTTGAGATGCTTCTCTCAATCACAATAAACAGTCTTTCCACCTCTTTCACTGACTCTGTCTTCCTAAAACTTGCTCCTGTCCTTCAGCATAACCTTTCAAGCATTCTATTTCTTCCCATACTCTGTTTCTCACCCCTATTTTAATTTAACTTCACTCCCTTCAGTCCTGATTTTATACAATGATCAAGCATTTCAGCAAGTCACCGTCCTCTCACTTAATATCCCTTATTGCTTTGTCTTGTCTTACCAGTCCCCCAGCTGTGGGTAGGTGGTTCAATGGAATGAACACTGACTTTGGACTTGGGTTCACATTCTGCCTCTGTGTGACTCTGCAATACCAAGTTCCTTAACTTCTCTAAATTGCTATTTCCTCATCATTGAAATGAGGAGATTGGATCAGGTAGCCTCATCAGCCCCTTCCACTTCCAAATCTATGATCCTATGAATTGGCTTCACCATTTCAGTTCTTGGAATACAGAGTGCTGTTGTTCAGTTATTTTCAGTCGTGTCTGACTCTGTGACCCCATTTGGGATTTTCTTGGCAGAGAAACTGGAGTGGTTTGCCTTTTCCTTCTCCAGCTCATTTTACAGATGAGGAAACTGAGGCAAACAGGATTAAGTGATTTGCCCAGGGTCATACAGGTAATAGGTGTCTATTTGAAAGATTTCTGTTTGCCTGCATAGACAGCACTCTAGTCATCAAAGTGACTGAAAATGGGAGGGGTCTTGTGGGTGGTCTGGTCATCTTAACTCACAGATGCTAGAATCACCAATAGAATTGTAAAGTCAAACTCCCTCATTTCACAGATGAGGATAGTAAGACCCAGTATAGTTGAACAGCTTGCTCAAGTAACATCGTTCCTCAGCCTAAAGTGTTTGAGGAATGACAGTAGGAATGGGGGTATGAGACATTCTTAGTCACATGAAGAAAATATGAAACAATGGCCCTCCAACAGGTAACCAGAGAATCAGAAAACCTATCTGAACAAAAGGGGGAGAAGGGGGAGAAGCATGGAAGTTTCATGATGCAGCCTTTCATCCAATTATCTCTTCTCACTGTATGTCATGTTTAAATTGTGTATCCCTCACAGCATTGAAGAGAGTGCCCTAAACAAACAAAACAAAACACTAGAGAAATGTTACCAAAATGAATTTAATTAGGTAAAAGTTAGCAAAAGAGCTAACTCTTCATTGGTAATCTCATCAATCTGGGATATTTCCTCTTGAGAGGTCAGAGGAGAATTACGGTAAGTGAAATCACTGCGTATTTGTCAGGACAAAAGAATGTCCACTGAATACAGATATCTGGGAATTCCTATCTTGCCTATCTGTTTATATGAGTTCTGTGTGCCTTCCTGAGAGTCTTTGCTGCTGGTTTTGGGCCAGGGACAGATTTTCCTTAGTGTATATATGACACAGATTCTGGGCTGACAAGTTAGATCCTTGGAGCATAGCTACAGCATTTTCTCAGGGGTCTAAGGTCACATAAGAGGCCAAGGGGTATTATTTTTTCTTGTAGCTTAATTTTTTTAATTTTTAAAATATTTAAAAATTATATTTTATTTTCCCCCAATTATATTAAAACAATTTAAAACATTTTTTTTAAAAAAAGTTTTGAGTTCCAAATTCTATTCCCCTCTTCCTCCCTTCCCTCCTCCCTCCCTGAGATGGCAATCAGATATAGGTCATACATGTGCAATCATGTAAAACATTTCCATATTAGTCATTTTATACAAGAAGACTTGAATTAAAGAAAAATAATGAAAAAATTGAAAAATAGCATGCTTCAGTCTGTATTAAAACAAAATCAGTTCTTTCTCTGGAGGTGGATTGTATGCTTCATCATTAGTCCTTTGGGATTGTCTTGGATGATTGTATTGCTGAGAATAGCTAAGTCATTCACAGTTCTTTACCGTATAATATTGCTGCTACTATGTGCAACATTCTCCTGTTTCTGCTCATTTCACTTTGCATCAGTTCATGTAAGTCTTTCCAGGTTTTTTCTGAAATCATCCCACTTGTCTTTTCTTATGGTACAATAATACTCCATTACAATTATATACCACAGTTTGTTTAGCCATTCCCCTTCAATTTCCAATTAGGAATATTCTTTTTTTTCTTTTTTTTTTGAGGGGGAAGGTGGGGCAGTTGGGGTTAAGTGACTTGACCAAGGTCACATGGCTAGTTTTTTTTTTTGTGTGTGTGTTAAGGGGCTAGTTTTTTGTGTTAAGTGTCTGAGGCCAAATTTCAACTCAGGTCCTCCTGACTCCAGGGCTGGTGCTCTATTCACTGTGCCACCTAGCTGTCCCACGGATGTTATTTCTAACAGTATAGTTCATGAATCCCCTGCTTCCTCCCATGATTATCAATTGATATTAATTAGTTCCCCATGCATATTTACTAAGATTGCATAGTTAGGTCCCGATTAGTGTGAATAAAGGATTCCTTGACGTGATCTCATAATTTGAATTCTCACTTCATATTTCCAATTGAACTGGAACCAATTACCACACTTTACATAGTTCTAACTTCAAGTAGTATGAATTTTAATACATTTGACCACTTCATGGTTTGCACACATTAAGAACAATAAGTTCAAAACATGTTCCCCAATATCTGTGACATACTCTCCCATTAGTATATATAGAGTCTAGGGGAATATGGGTTCAAGTTTAGAGATCACGTCTGGCAAAAGGGGTAACTCATGGCTGCTACTTGTTGGAAGTGTTTTTCTCTCCTTTGTGGGATTCCCATGAAGTTCTTCTGTGGCATGGTATAGCTTTTCAGCTGGGTTTCTTGTAGAGTCTTTAAGTTAACTTTCTTCAGTTCCTAATTTCTCCACTGCTTCAGTTTCCAGGTACACTACTAGAATTAGGACACTGATGGGAAGTCCCAAACCTTCTGACTATCCATTACAAGGTCTTCCTTTCATCTGAAGGACAGAGGAAGACAAGGCAGAGAGACCAAGCCTACTCTCCTTCCCATAAGCAATTCTTTCTTGTGTTTGTTTTGAAACTTCTGCTATTAGGCTGCCAAGATGTTCAGATTCTCACTGGCTTACTATTTTATATAAAATCCACAGGACAGTACCAAGTCTCCTCTATGAATATGCTTTCTATACAATATCACTCTAGTGTTTCCAATAGATTTCAAGGATTCCTAAAATGATCAAGGATTTTGGGGCTTAGTCTAAAGCCTTTGATTGATTCAATAGAGATGTTTAGACCTTGTTCACACCTAGTTCATTGATCCATTCAGTGGAAGTGTTTTCACCTGATAAAGGTGTCAGGGCTAAGTGGTATAGGGTAATTGATTGATTGACTCAATGACTTTCACCTTTACATGTATAACCAAGAAGGATAGATGTTATTCATTGAAGGTTCATTGATCTCTGTGTGACTATGAACTAGTGGGAAAGACCAAGGAACTGGTTAAAACAGGTAAGTCTTTTATAGGCAAAGTGGTGGTGATAATATAAACTCTGCTAGGGGATGCATGTTTGATGGTGTTTTTCTAATACATCCTCTAGTTTTCAGTCTGAAAAGATGTACCCAGAGACACGAGCATTCTCTCTCACACCTGCATACATAAAGGGTGCTCCAGGTGTTCTCAGGCATAGGCTAATGTGCCAGCAGCCCTGTCAAGACCTGGGGTAGTTGTTTCCACTGTCTCTGAGCAGCCTTGGCTGCTGCAGCTGCCTCTGCTATTACTCTTGCTTCCTTCCTCAGCTTCCTACACACTTCCCCTCTGCTGCTTCAGGGAGGGTCTAGTGTGGGAGCAATCAAGACCAGTAATTTGGTTGGTTCTCCTGCGTTCTAGGATCCCTCTACAATCTTGTTCTAGACTCTGCCCATGGTGCTGCCTTATCTGTTTTGGCGGCATTTCTGTTTGGACAAGTTAGGTTTCTGCTGGGGTCTGGGGGTGTATGCTCTCCTCCTTCCCACCCACAAGTTGAAATCTACTTGCCAAGGAACTCTAGCTGACTGCAACCATATTAGGGAAAGTTCAGCTAGATTCTCCTCCCCACCTCCCACCCCCACTATTGCAGTCCAGCAGGGCTCTGGTTGTTACAGATAAGAAAGGCAAAAAGTTAAAAATTTAAAATTTATGAGAACAATCCTCTGATCACCTAAACTCCACTGCTAGCCCTTCATTGTAAAGTGCATGACTTGGAAAGCATGGTCATAATGAAAACATGCTTTTTTTTTTCTTTTTAGCCAAGAAGATAAAGTCAAAATGATTGTTCTGAATTTTAAGGGAAGGAGGACAATTTGATTAAAATGTGCCTTTTGCAAAATTCGTATTTTTAAGCAAAATTGTTCACTTGAAACACGATTTAGTTAAGTTTGAGTTTATTTAGTTTGATGAAAAAAAATGACTTCAAGCAAGAGTCGAACCTAGATTCTTTGGTTCCATAAAATGAGCCTTATGCAAAATTTGTATTTTTAAGTAAAATTATTAATTTGAAACATTGTTTAGGTAAGTTTTTGTTTATTTAATCCAATCATTAAAATGACTTTAATGGTCAAATATTAAATAAATATTCGCCTTAAAAAAATCCCTGGGTACATACCTCAGTGAAACGTTTTTCATTTGCTTATGTTGAAATGCAATGTCTTAGCAGCAGAGTTAGGATGGCATGTCCAATTATTTTTTATATTATTATTGTACTATTCAACATCTGAGAAGTAAATACAATGATGGCTATTTCTACTCCTTGATATGGAGTAGGATTTGGCTGCTATATATTTTTCATTATCCAGGCTATCTAAGGGTAACTGAGGCATGGTTAATTAAAACAACAACAACCACCAAGCATTTGGATGACTTCAAGATGATCTCGACCTTTAAAGGAGATTTTAATGTTTATGGAGTGCTTTACAAATATCATCTCATTTACTGCTTGTACAGGGAGACTTTCCTGAGACTTTGGTGAGGTTTGTACTTAGGAATAGGACCAGGACTTTTGTTGTTGGCAGATACACATGGTAAAAGTAAGAATACAAATGCTTGACTCAGCTTTGATTCTTGCTCCTAAATTCACGTGCATGCCAATAAAGAAAAATCTTAGAAGTAAGGTGAGCCTTGAGACCCTAGACTAAGTCTTTCCACAAGAACTATGGAGTAGAGTAGATTGTGGGAGGCAGTCTCCAAAGTGTGTTTTGGAGACATCTGTTCATAATTGGGGGTTTAACAGTAGTTAACAAAAAAATTTTTCTTATCCTGTCAGATCATTCTGGCATGAAAGAACTCATGACAGTACTAGACCAAGTCAGTAAAAAGGATAGATTTAATCTTAGCCTGGGACATTGCACTGACTTATTGACTGTCTGGGTAAGTACAGTGAATCATAGCCTCAGCTATTCATTTGAAGTGTGTTGGCCTGTTTTGTGGGGGAACGGGTTCATTTGTTTATTTTAGCTATTATACTCTGGTAGATGGAAACAGAGGGCATCAGATGGCCCTGAAGAGGTGAAGCCAGCACAGGGTAAAGGGATATCTCACTGACTGAGAGGCTAATGGAGATAGGATAAGGACAGAAGCATGATGCCCATCAGAGACCATGCAGCACTCAGAAGACAGTGGAAATGCTATGCCCTGCAGATAGCAACAGAGAGTAGTGGCAGGATCTCCCCAGAGGAAATCTGCAGATCTGTAATGCCAGAGGTATGGGTAGAGCAGTCCTGCCCACTCATGGGGGCGAGTCAACAGCCTCAGCCAAATCCTGTTTGGTTCCCTTCCTGTTCTTTATGTTTGTTTCCTGGTCATATGTGTTCTCCGCCTGTGTGCCCTCCCCCATTAGTGAGAGGAGAGTGTACTCCATATGTGCACATGAGACAGGTTTTCCTTTCACTTTATGTTCTATGCTGTTTGATTAAATATCTTGTGTTTTGAACTAATGTATCTTTGGGACTAAAAATGTCAGGCAAGGATTCATAAGCTCATGGTTCTGAGTAGGTACTGACCCATGGGGTTCCTTTAACTTGGAATATAATAGGGATGAGGGGAGGTGCCAAGTCATAAGATGTATTATTGTTCCTATTTCACATATGAAGCAACTGGGGCTCCAAAAGGCTCATAGGTTTAGAGCTGGAAGGGTCCTTTTAGA
The DNA here is from genome assembly GCF_028583685.1 of Petaurus breviceps papuanus. Taxonomy (NCBI): domain Eukaryota; kingdom Metazoa; phylum Chordata; class Mammalia; order Diprotodontia; family Petauridae; genus Petaurus; species Petaurus breviceps. The sequence continues at coordinate 1,395,998 of NW_027187419.1, forward strand.
AGTCATCGTCCAACCTTATCATTCTGTGAAAAGGAAATTGAACTTCAGAGAGTTGGGGTGACTGGCCCTGAATCACACAGCAAGAAAGTGTCTGAGGCGGGATTCAAACCCAGGTCTCCTTGACGGCAAGTCCCAGCACTGCCCACCCCACTGTGCTGCCTCTCAAAATGGATATATATAGCAGAGGTGGCTGCCTTAGAATTTTTTTATTTACTGGAGTGATGCTGATTAATGCAAATTCTCACAAGGAAGCTGAGAAATGAGACACAGGAGGTCTGCACTATGGACACAGGAGAGCTGAGGAGAAATGTAGGGAGAAGAGAGGATAAATGAATGGGTAGGCAGCCAGGACTCTGACCCCCTGCTGCTATTAAGAAGATGCTTCCTTTCAATCATAACTGCCTTTTTAACCTTGAGATGACAGTGCCCATCACCCCCCTGGCTCATCTCTTCTGTTTCCTAGCATGTGATACTCTGTTATAAGGCCACTCAGGGGGTAGGGAGAATGGACTCACAACCACCTGAGACTGGGCATGGTTTTAAGAAACAGAGGATGGAGTTCTTGCTATTTATTTCAATTCCTTGTTATTTATCTTGCATGCTATTTTAAGTAAATGTTCTTTTGGGCTTTACTATAATGCCATGTGTCTAATTCTGTCTAGTTGGAGGGAGATCCAGAGGAAAATGGGAAAGGGGTTCGGGGGGGCACATGGTCTTGATTAGTGGTTTTGAAAGGATGGTTGACCCAAACAGCTTCCTGGGAACCTTAAAATAGCAGTGAAAATAAAGCACACATACACATCCACTTTTGCAACAGATTAAGCTTTCTAATTATGCTGAACCTAGGCTAATATTAAACTGAGTTTACAATTCTCTAAAACCTAAGCTGGTAGGGAAGGGGTGGTCTGGGAGCATCGGAGGAGTCAAGAAGAAGGCAGCCTGGGACCTAACATTTGCCATGGATAATCCACAAAGTGTTTAACACAAATGTAGATAATTAAGAGTTGATTGTAACTATACTTGCAATTCTGGTCCTGGCGCATGCACGTGTGTGTGTGTGTGTGTGTGTGTGTGTGTGTGTGTGTGTGTGTGTGTGTTGTATAAGGGATCGGGGGAAGTTTGGAGAAGGAAGAAGAGGCCAATTTGTCCTGCATTGTCCACCTGCCCCTCACCAGTATGTGGAGCTCGTACTGTGCAGACGGCTGGTACCCTGGCACGAGCTGCCTGGCAGATGGGCTATGACCTTTGTTGCAATCAGCATGTCATTAGGTAAACAAGACCCCCTGAGCCTCACTGGTTCCTCCCGCTCCTGCTGCCAATTTTCTTTTCTTATTGAAGGACTCAGCCAGAAAGGCTGATGAGAGCCAATGGCTGGGGCTGGAGAGGAGACCCCTGCTGGGCTGGGCAGGGGGTTTGAGAGTGGGGGCAGGCAGAATGCATCTCTCAAGCCAGGAACATTGAGTGAGGTTCTTTCACATTGGTGAGGCCTGTCCAGCCTAGCCAAAGACTGGGCCGGATTTAGACGTCTTGGGATGCCTTTCCAAGCATCACAAAGGACCATAATGGACATCTTTGCCTACCAGAGAGAGAATGACAGGGCAAGGCAGGGCAAGAAAGGGCCAGAGGCAGCCTTATCTTGGCTCTGGAAGACTTAAGAAGTTTGCTTCTCTAACAACCTGGTGCCAATCTGTGGGAGGGCTGGACACAATCTTAAAATCCCTGTTAGCTTGATGGATAGTCCCTCTACTGATAATATAGTTAGGAAGGGCCAGAGGGCTGAGGCAAGGCAACTCAGAAACCCATCAGGAAATGCACTGCCAGGTTCATGTTTGCTTCTCAGAACATTTAAAAAAGTTATTTTAAAATTCTTTTCCATCAAGCTACTTACAAATCTACTTTAGTAATAATACAATTTTGTTTTTCTCCACTAAAGTCCTTCAATGCCTCATTGTGAACTGGAGGTGACCCGAGTGTCTCAGAGGCTATTCCAGCCAAAAACAAGCTCTGGAAGGTCCTACCAAGCTGGAATGTCTTCCAGTAAGGGCCTGGGGACAGATGGTATGTCTATCATAGAGGACCACACTAGCTAAATTCTAAGGCTCAACACCAGGACTTTGGCCACCAAGAGGTGAAATTTTTCAGTCATAGCCACACGTAAAAGTTGCCTTCTAAGGGATAAAGCAGCTGTGATCTGTATTGTAAGAAGAAGTAGCTACACCAATGAAATCATAGATCCTTGCAGTATGAAAGTATTACTAGATTTAATTCAGTTCACTGCCTGGGGCTCTCTTAGAGCAGGGCAGTTTAGAGATGATGGGAACTCAGGGAATTTCAGCCAAGGCAGATGGCTTCAAAAGCCACTGACCCTGTCAACTTCGTCTTCTTACCTCTGAAGTTTCCAAGAGTGGAGCATGGCCCTCCAGGTCACTGGGTCCCTTGGTTGCCTGGCTGGATGACTCTTTGGGCCCCCTACTTCGACGCTCATGTCTGAGCCACTAGCAACACATGAAGACCTTAAACCCCATCAGAGCTTTCCATATTATCTCTAGAGCTATTGGCAGGATTCTTGGGAAATGGGACCATTAGCTCAGTGTACCATTCATATCCTTCAGCTCATTTCCTTCCTTCTGCTATGGGGTTAGCTAAGTGAGACCTCTGGGGTGCATCCTCTGCTCAGTTCCCATATCCTGATAACTCGATTCTTTTAAGAGGCAAGGGGGATCAGGTCAACTTACACTTAATTAGAAACTGAGTAGAGGACCATGATTGCAGGGAACCCTTTTTGATTTTCCCATATCCTCTAAAGCTTGAAACATACTTAATCTGCCTTCCCAGTACCCAACTTCAGTTTGTGTCTGACTCTTCATCTTATCTTGTCTTCATCCAGCCTGGCTTTCCAGGTAGACCATCTAATTTGGCTTTGGTGAGTCTGGCAGTGGTATTCCTATCAGAGCTCTTTCCTCTCACCTGGTTCTGAACCACCAGATAATTACCTCACAGTTAGCCTTTGTCTAGCTCTTAGCAAGTTTCTGTGCAGCTGCCTCTTAACTCTGGAATATCCTCCATCTAGTGGTGACAAGTGACACTCTCATGACTTGGAGGTCCTGGGACTTTGAGCACCACATCCCTCAATCAATGGTAGGTAGATCAATGGGAATTTAAGCAGCTCAGGGAACAAGAGGTTGTCAGCCCCACCTTCTAAAGCTTTCCCTGCCCAAGGGCCCCAGGGATCAAAAATAATTAAAGCAATGTTTGTTACTAGTCAACACTGGAATATGCACCTGCTCTAATTATGAGAGATCCATGTGAGGAGATTTTAGTCACACCATGGAAAGAGGACACATTGTCCCTGCCCTCCTGGACCTTACAGTCTAATATGGGGGAGAGAAGTTACTCACATGAGAAAAAGATTTTTAAAAAACATAAACAAGAGACAGCTTGGTTGGAATCAGGAAGATTTGGGTTCAAATCTTGCTTCTGACAGGGTGATATTGGGCAAATAATCTCTGTGTGTCTAACAACTTGATTGGACTTATCTACCTACTTGTGTTCTCTTCTCGGTATCAGAATCCTTCCTTCATACAGGGATTTCCTACACTGAAGAAATCAGACCCGTTGAGCGTTTTCCTCTAACCAAGGACATGTATGTGTTATCAGCTACATTAGTACCGAAAGCACAGGTGATGATGAAGACTCCCTAGGAAGGAAGTGCTTCTTGGAATGGGTTTTAAACCCTGGCCACCACTCTCCTCTATGTGTTGTCTTCTCATGATAGAACGTAAGCTCTTGAGGACAGGAACTATCCATCTCATCTTTTGGATTTGTATTCCCAGGGCTTAGCACAGTGTCTGGCACAGCATAAGTACTAGGAGAAGGAGGAGGAGGAGGAAGAAGAAGAAAAGGAGGGAGAGGAGGAAGAGGAAACATGATGTGGTAAGGAGGTAAGACAGAGCATTTCCACACTGAGAAGCAAGGACTTGAAGGCAGCAGATGGTGGGTTGTGTTTGGGGGAACTACCTAACTGACTCGAAGGATGGTTAAGGAACCACAGGATGGTTCCTTAAAAATATTGTGCCTTGTATATGAACCTCACCTCCCTAACCAGATTGTAAGATTGCCCATGGAGAGAGCTGGGACTTCTTTCTGAGTCTTTGGTGTCCTCCACAATGACTGGCATAGCACTAGGTTCAGTAAATACAGACTGATTTTTGGATCAAGGCCACTCAACAGAGCTCAGCATTGTCCTTAGGGTTATTACAGGACCAGATGATCTCTGAGGTTACTTCCAACTCTAAATCCTAGGATCCTGTGAATTCACCAGGAATTAGACCTTTCTTGCTTACCTTAGGTTATAGACTGCTTCCAAATCCGTTTAGAGATGGCATATATATATATATATATATATATATATGTAATCTCATTTGTTGCTGTTCAGTCATTTCAATCATATTTGACTCTCCATGACCCCATTTAGGGTTTTCTTGGCAGAGGCTGGCTTATACTTCCTATCTACCAACTTCTTCATCTATACAATGGGAATAATAATGGTCATACTTCTTATCTTCCTGAGAGTTATTAGGATTGAATGAAATCAGGTATTTAGTAAGGTGCCTTGTAGCTATAAAAGGCTATATTAATATCAGCTGTCATTCTCCTATGCAGATATATTTGGTATGGAGAGGTATCTTACTATACCTCTCTGCTCAAATCAGGATGAAAAGAAAAATGGTTCCTTGGTTCCTACCTGGAACTTAGAATACCCTACCCCTCCACATTGTGTTATAAGTCATAGAGTGGAAGGCATCTCAGAGATCATTCAGTCTTAACACTCATATTTTGTAGGTGAGGAAACTGAGACCCAGAGAGGTAAAGAAGAGACTTGCCCCAAGTCAGATAGCCACTTAGTGGGGAAGTTAGGGTTTGAACTGTGGTCTCCTGATTCTCAATCTATGGCTCCTTCTATCATACCACAATGCCCTGTTGCTAGGTGTCATTGAAATAATGCTTTAGGTATGTTATGGCTTTTCAGGTATATATAACTGACTCTTGTGGCCTGACCTACGTAAGAACTTCAGCATTCTGAGTTTAAATAACCAATTCACAGTTTAATGCAGGGAAAATTGTTGTGGATTTGAAGTCGGAGAATCTAGGTCTGATTCCTGGTTTTGCTATTTGCTACCTGGGTAATTATGAACAAGCCAAATGACCTCGCTGGGTCTCATCCATAAATTAGGGGTAGGGAAACTTTGGACCAGATGACCTCTAAGCAGCCTTTCAGATCTGAATCTATGACCTGATTTCCAATCACACTTGGGGATCACAACCGGTTCACAAAATGAAAGCTGCCCTGTACTTCTTTCACATCAGTTCCCAGGAAAGAGTCTACCAACCGGATCACTAAGAGTTAAGCTATCCAGGCTTCCATTGATAAATGACAGCTGGGTATCTTTTCCAAGGGCCTTCTGCGCTCCCTTTCACTCTGGTAAATACATCTGGCATTCCCTATTCTGGAAATACAAGCGACTAGTCAATTGAAAAAGGCGGCTGCTGAGGGCAGCATGACAAGCAATATCCATAACTGCTTGTAATCTCCCTCAGACATCCGATTGCTCCCCTCCATCCCCACCGAGGACAAAGGGGCTCCTATTATCTCCCAATGCTTCCACAGCCAATCATGCAGACAAACCCTGGCACTGTATCCAGACGTGCCCTCTAAGCAATATTTATTTCTCCAAATATTTACTCTATCAATGCAACAGGATGGATGGGGGTACAAGGAAGAAGCTTTTATGAGGTCCTATTGCAGAGTTAGCCTGAAGGAGAGCTGGAGACAAGACAAAGAGGATGAGGAGAAAGAAAGACAGCGTGATGTGCATATATCCTAGGAACTAAAAAAGGAGAAGGAGGATCTTACCTCTGCGACTCTTTGGAGTCGAAAAGAGTACTTGAGAGATTATTTCATCCAGCCTCCTGCCTCCAGGGAAAAAAACCCCCAGGTAGGATGCTAGCTACTCAGCCTCTGTTGACTTGCCAAAAAGGAGAAACCCAGCTCCTCTGTTCTGATGGTCTAGCAGAGTGAAGGTAGGAGATCTAGAAAGACTCTTAAGAAGAGTCAGAGGAAAGTTCCCATTGGGATTGCATTTCAGGTCAGAGGACTGGTTTAATCATTAATTTTTCCAGTTTTACCTGAGGCAAGATGAAAGAATGGGAAAGGGGAGCAGGTTAGAGGTAAGGAAGAACTTCTTAGCTCTCAAGGACGTGTGGGAAGCAGAGGATTGGAAACTGGAACCATCCAGCCGCAGGGAAGTAGTCCTGGTCCAAGCAGGGATTTTACACTAGGGAGTCGGGCACCTAGTGGGGACAGCAATTGAAAACTCATACAGACCCACACAGCCCATCTAGCTGTTTGGCAAGAACGGATGGCAAGTTAAGGAGCAGCCTGGCACATACCAGTGGTTATCATGCCCTGGGCCCAAGCCCCCTGGATATGTCAAGCAAAGATGAGGCTACTCTGGGCCCTTCAATCACCCTGGAGTGTGGAGGGAGACACAGTATCAGGCCCTGGAAGGCTGACTGTACAAAGTGAGGCAACCAGGGCCAGAAGTGAGGCATTGGGGAAGAAGCTGCTGGGTTTGGAGCTGTTCTGAGCCTGGCTGACCCCAGACAGTGGTTCAGAAACTCTTGCATGGACTAGAAATCAATTAGCCCCTCTCTCTAATGAGAGGCATGATTGTGTCTTCTTCAGAGTATTCCATGTGTATTTGGGGAACTGACAACAAGACTTTGACTCCTCTTCTTCACCAAGTTCTTGGGTCAGGTCTTTCTAGAAAACTCCCATTTCTCTTTGTGGTATTTACCTCTCTCTCCCCCCTCAGTTTCATTCAGGTGGAGAGAAAAATCAACCAGTATCACCTGCTGTCCCTCTCCCTTTCTCCTTCCCTCCTTCCCCTTCTCTGCTCTTCTCTCTCTTTTCTGTCTCTCTCTTTCTCTCTTCCCCTCTCCCTCCTCCCTCTTTCTGGCTCTGCTTTAGTGAACTTGGACCTCTATTTTATTGTACTGAGCAAAAGGAATCTATGAAATCATGTATGATTTCTCATAGCATGAATGATCATTCTGTTTCACTCTTTCCTTCCTCCTTCCCACTGTGTGACTTAGGGGATTCCAATGCCTTTGGCTACCTGATTCCAAAATACATTTGTTTTGGAAAAACCTTTGTGAAGAGTCTGTCTTTTTTTTGCTTCTCTCTCTCCCCCTTCCCATCTCCCCCTCTCTCTCTCTCCTCTCTTTCCCCCCGTCCCCCCCCACCCCCCAGGTCTCCATAGCTTTTGTGCAGGACCCATGATCATTAAGGATTTTTGACATCCCTTAGGCTGGACAGTAAGGTGCTCTCTCTTAGTTGAGTGGAGAAAGGCACTTTTAGGAGGCAAATGACTGGAAAGAGTAGATCCAAATATGGAGAAGGGGCATGGCAAAGTCACACTGGATGTTTCAAGAAATAGTAAGGGCTTCTTGAAGGGGGATGGTTGGTGTATTGAAAAGTGTCCCGAATCTTAGCTCTGGCATTACCACTGAGGAGTTTGGTGGAAACTCTCTGGGTCTCTGTTTTCCTTCCTGTAAAATGAGGGGGCTGACCTGGAGAGACTCTGAAAGCCCTTCCAGTTTTGATATTATATGATTTTATGGACTGAACTGATCAGAACTTCAGACTAAGAAAAAAAATTGTTGTTGTTTAATTGTTATAGTTGTGTCTGAATCTCTGTGAACACATTTGGGGTTTTCTTGGCAGAGAAACTGGAGCAATTTGTCACTTCTTTCTGTGGTTCATTTTACAAATAAGGAACTGAGGTAAACAGGGTTAAATGACTTGCCCAGGGTCACATAGCTAGGAAGTGTCTGAGGCCAGATTTGAATTCAGGAAGATGAACCTTCCTGACTTCAGTCCTGGCACTCTATCGACTGTTCTACAAAGTAAGAAAGGATAGGGTTGTTTATTTACTTGGGTGCAGAGATTGGGACAGATTTGAATGCCCTGACTAACCAATAGAGTTCCCCCTTGAAGAATAGCCATTTTTTATATGTTAATGCAGTCCAGTGAAGGGCAAAGACAGCTGAGGTCCTTTGTCTCACTCCCTAGTTCCTTGCTGAAGAGTTACAACTGGGAAGATCTTTTTGTGACCAGGTATATTTTGAGGTGCCCATTTTTAAGGCTGTCCTGGGCCTGGGTCTCCTGCAGCCACATGTTCTATATCTGAGGATTACAAGTCTCGGGAATATACCTAATGCTGCTCTGCACTGATAATATTGTAAGAATGGGGGGTACAGAGTGGCATTTGGAGGAGGAGGAGAGCTAAGCAACCGCCAGTCTTTTGATATCTGGAGATGAAGGGGAGGAAGAAAGGAAGCTGTGCCACCCTGCTCCCTGAAAAGAAGGATGAATTTGTCCCTTGCAATACACTTTCTTTTCCTTCCCCAGTCCTCCTTCTGGACCCTTTATTTCAGATGGTCTCTGCCTCACCTCTTCCCCTGGCCCATTGAGGGAGATGGGAAAGTCCTCACACACACACCACTTTAGCTAGAGAATGAAACTTTCATAGCTCCCTCCCCCAAATATGCCGAGGGCTGCAGAAACCCCATCAGCCATCTGGGCGGTAGGAGGTCAGACCCTGTGTCTCCAGACAATGGCCTTATCGGCTCTTCCTCGTCAGGGTATAAGCAGAGGATTGGATGGTATCGTTCTAATTTACACGGGATTTTGTTTCTTTCCAGGTACTTAGCATGTGGATCTAGGTGATATCAAAGGCAGAGCATTATACAATAAGTAGGCTTAACCTCCATCTCACCCCCTCTCATCCTTCTGTCTCTTCATTGAGGCCTCAAGGAGCTGCAGCTGGGGTTGCCATAGTGACCAATTAGGATTACGGAGATGTTCTTGCAGAGGAAGAGCAAGTATTGATTCGTTATTGTTGGTGGGGCAGGTGGGTACCAAGGGCTGGGGAGCACGGGGGTGGGGTAGGATGAAGTTAAGGGTGGGGGAGGGTGTGAATGTCATTATACTTGTCATTATGAACAAGGGACAGTGTATCCCTCAATCTCCCTAATAGCTTATGTATTATACAGAGTGAGATCAAGACAGTAGATATAGTCCTTGCCCATTGGGAGCCCGTGATCCAAAGAAAGGTTCAGGATTTGAACACCTGTGTCCAGGAGCTTCATCCCCCAAATATGTGTGTGCATGCGGGTGCACATATATGCATTTGGAGAGAGGAAGGAATGATTCCTCTCACCACTGGTACCTTCAGTGGCCCCCAGGAGATCTGAGGATACCCCCAGGGGTATCTGAGAATCATAGAATCTTCGCATTTGAAAAATTCTTATCAATTATCTAGTGCAATTCCCGACCCAATACACCCAGTTAAGGAACCCCTCTCTTCTATAGCATCCCTGAATGGCATTAATCTAGCCTCTGCTTGAATATTTCCAGTGAAGCAATCATTACTTTGAACAGCTCCAAGTATTTGAAAGTTCTTTACACAGAGTTGAAATCTGCCTCCTTGAAACTTCTATCCCTTCACTGATCCTTGAGAACAGAAGCCCCTGGCTTAGTCAGTGAGAGGTCTAGGACAAGTTCTGTGCTCAGCAATGAATTTGTCCTGGTTCTGTCTTCCTGTCATCAATGAACTCATTCATCTTTTAATGAACAGAGAGAAAAGAGAATCTACTATGTGCCAAGTGCTTGTAATAGGGCACATGAGGAAGACACAGGCATAGAAGACATGGTATCTGCCCTCAGGGAACTTATAATTTAGTTGGGGGATCAAAACTCACATGAAACAACAAATGGCATATAATTAAGTTCAAAATTTGTGTGTTTCAGGCCATATGTATTATAGGAATTCATAGAAGAGTCAGTGATAGAGATAACAGGGAAGGCTTTATGGAATTAAAATGAAGCCTTGAAGGATGAGTAGGATTTGGAGGGGTAGAGATGAAGGAGGGAGTAGAATAATCATAAAAGGCTGATCATAGAGAGTCACGAAGACTGGGTTTAAATCCTACCCCTGGTACTTCCTAGCTGTGTGACTGTATCCTCATCCTTAAAATGGGGATAATAATACCATTAATACTTACTTTACAGGGTTATTGTTAGTGGCAAATGAGATATGACATATGAAGTGCTTTGCAAATTCTAAAATGCGATATAAATGTGAGTGGTTATTATTAGGAATAATGAAGAGACAGCCCTGACTACAGAAGGTAGGAACAATTTATGGAAGTACCTGAAAACTAGGGAATAAAGTTTAGATGTAACATGCTAGAAAAGTGTGTGGGGGGGAAATGAAGAATTTTGAACAAGGAAATGAAATGATGATGAAAGCAGAACTATCTGTAGAAAATGCTTTGCAAAATATGAAGCATGTATAAATGTGAGTTATTATTGTTATCTCATAGAAGGGCACACTTCTGGGGGGAAAGGGACCTCAAAAGGTCTTTTTCTCCTCAACAAAATCATCTCTACATCTGTTCCAGAAATGCAGAATAATGTATTTTGAGAGTTGGAAGGGACCTTAAGGACCATTTTGTCCATCCTCTTACTCAATGCAGGGTCTTCTCTATAGATACCCTGACAGGTGGTCATCCAGACTTTGCTTGAACACTTCTAATGATGGGGAATTCATATACCACAAGACAGCCCAATCCATTTTGAATAGCTCTAATTGCTAGAAAATTCTTCCTTTCAAAATCCTTCTTAATCTAAATCTTTTCTGCTGCTTCTGAAGCCCGTTTCCTCCCTCCGTTCTGTCTTCATTAGTGATTATGGATCCTAATATGGGAAATAGTTGGGTCCCATCCCCCAATAACCCTATGAGACTTATGGACCATTATCAAGTTCCCCTCAGGCTTCAGACTTGATACCAAATAGTCTTGTTTTCTTCATCTTTCGATCACAGTTTGTGTTTGTTTTTTTTTTTTTAACCATTTCTGTGAATGACTCCTTGAACCCCTTCCACATCTCATATCCTTGAGCTATGTAATCCACAACCAAGCAAAAGAATAATAGGATGAAATTCATTTTTTATGGAAGTCAATCTGCTTTCTTTGTCTTGGATAGATTGAGTAGAGGTGGGAGTCATTAAAAGAGGGCAAGGTAGATCAGTGGAAAGGGAGTTCACTGAATGTAGCAAGACTGAATATGCCTGCGCTGACCATCCTCTGGAGCACGTGCGGATATTTTCTGTTTCTAGTTGACCAGGTGGGTGCTTTGGAGACCTGCTTCAGGCCAAGTATAACTTATACCCAAAAGGCTTTTAATAGAAGATGACAATGGATCACCTAATTGGCTGTTGAGCCAGAAAAGTTGGTGACTCAGCAGCTGCCACCTGGGCTCTCTTGGCTGCAACTCTCCAGGTGGCAATATATGAGTCTAATAGGGCATGGAGGAAGGGAAGGACAGAATCCTTTCCCCTTCAGGTGTCATAGCAATCTTTCCTATGCCTATGTTTCTTTTTCCTTTTTTTTCCTCATTGTGTTTCTTTTTCTTGAGGAAGTGGTGGTATGAATTTGAAAGGTCTACAGGTTTTCAGATGAAGTATCCAGCAACTACTCCAGCTTCTATATAGCTGAGGGGGGCCACTGGAAAAGAGAATTGACTCAAGGTTGGCTGTTTGATCTAGACAGTACCAAGCTGAGGTGAAAAGTGAAATGCCTAATTAACAGCAATTGTTAATTGTTAATAAAACAATGTCAAATTGTTTTATATTCTGATGGGATTCAACTACTAACCTACCAGCAGATTTTAATAGCAGTTATAAGTTAAAATATTGAATCTTGTTTAAATTGTTCTATTAATGTATAGTGTGATTCTTTCTATGTTTATCATTATTTTTCTATGTAGGAAGAAACTACCTGTCCCATACTTGACATACATTGTTCATTTGCTACCTCTTACTTTCTGCTTTGGGTAGACTGAGACAAGAGCTATAATGTTGTTTACTATAATTAACTTTGTCCCAAGGTGCAGGGATGGTAAGAACAGGGAATCTAATTCCCCTAATTAGCAATCAGGCTACCCCCAGGACTAAGCCTGATCCACAAACTTCAGTGGCTGGGAAGAGAATGGGAGTGGTACAGGACAATAACCTCTGTCTGTACAATGTTAGATGAGGTCATTGTGGTCATTTCAGCTTTAAGGGATAAGGGTTTAAATTAGGGTTGTGGCCAGGGGGATGTAGGGGACAGATTTAGAGGCTTAGGAATGCAAAATGGTGAATAATTATTGAAAAAAAAATTCTAAATCTAAACACAGCTACCAATACTTCTAACTTTAATATTTCCAAAAATCATGAGTTGGTGTAGGTACTTTACCCATCTAGGTAGGTCATAACTAGCAAACTTTATGATTAGTAACATTTATTTGCTTTCCACTAAATTGGGTAGAATGAGCTAACATCTTTCATATAACTAGCTATTTGCATATTAAGTTCTTCATTAAATGCAAGTTCTTTGAGGGAAAAAACCATTTCTGTCTCTCTCTACTCATCACTTAGCATGGTGCCAGGCCATTGTGAGTCTTTAATAATGCTTGTTGACTGATTCAGGCCTACCCTAAATGTCACCACCTTTAAAAAGACCCAATAACAACCCTCTCTTTGATGGTGACCTTCCCCCTTGAAATGTAGATTGCACTTTGTTTCATAACTTTCTAATGTACTTATGTCATATGGTATATCATAGGTATCTATTGTATGTTATTCTTTTTTTGTCAAGTCCATTGAGAACAGAGACCTATCTTATCTAAATATTGATTCTTTCCCAGTAACTCACATCATATTCTTCAAAAAGTGGGTGCTTAATACAAGCTTGTTGATCGTTGAATGAATGAATGAAGGATCAGCCAGTGAAAGGTCAAGTTTCCTTTCTGTGAACATACATATTCAATTTTATAATGAAACTTGATAGCTTGACCATAAATGTTTTCAGCTTGACTATGCTACACATAATTTTTGAAATAAAATAAAATTTCATTTAAAAATAAAAAGTAGTAAAAATATTTATCAATTTACATTAATTCACTTTAATCAACTTTTAAATAATAATATCAACTCATATTAGGAGGTAACTAGGTGGCTCATTGGATGGGGTGTTGGGCTTGGAGTCAGGAAGACCTGAGTTCAAATTTGACCTTACACACTTGCTAGCTGTGTGACCTTAGGCAAGTCATTAAACTCTTTGCTGAGAAAACCTTTGAGGTTTACAGAACATTCCCCACATTTCAACTTTATTATATGGCTAGGGCAAATATTATTATTCCTAATTTACACTTGAGGAAACTGAGACTCAGAGAGTTTAAATGACTTGCCATGTCAGACAGCTATCAGGAATGATCAGTCCCAGAATTCAAACTCAGCTGATTCCAGAGCCTGGGCAGTTTCCATTAGAGCACAACTTTATTTGTATCTTGTGAACTGTGTTATGATTGCACAAGTATACCTCAATGTCCCTACTGTTGTTGTGGCTAACTAGGAAAAAAATAATCTGTTTCTGGCTTTGTAGTGGTTTGGAGCAAGCCTCTTCATAGGACCCTTAGGATAAAAGTATCATATACATCCATAAGGGGAAATAAATTTAGACATCATTTCAATCCAATGCCCTCCTTTTACTGATAAAGAAGTTGAACTGAGTGATCAAAAATTATGATGTACTTCCCTCTTCTTTGGATGTGGGGGAGAGATTACTAAAAATCTGCGTTTTTTTTTCTGATTTCTTTTGTCTTTATATTGCATTCAATTCCCACTCTATTTTGAGATTGAATTTTTCCCTGTGGCAAAGAAAATCTGCCTGATTGTACATGCTACTGTGCCCTGATAGTCCCCCACTTCTCTACTGTAAGGAAGAAGGTTCTTCTCCAGGATGTTTAATATTCTTTCCATTATTCAGAATTCCACATCCTTTTATTGATCTTTTCATTTATGTACATTGTTGTCATTGTGAATATTGTTCTACTGGTTCTGTTTATTTTGTTTCACAGCAGTTTAAATAGATCTTTCCGTGTTTCTCTGGATTCTGATTTCTCATTCTTTCTGCAAAATAATATTCTATTACATTCATATGCCATGTTTTTTCAACTATTCCTCAAATAATGGACACCTACCTTATTTCCAGGTCTTGCTTGCATTAAGAATGCTATGAATATTTTGGTACCTTTTGGACATTGTTTACAATTTTGTCTTAAAGAAATGGCATGGGGCAGCCAGGTGGCGCAGTGAGTAAGAGCGCTGGCCCCAGAGTCGAGAGACCTGGGATCGAATCCGGGCTCAGATGCTTAGCACTGCACCCAGAAATAATTGGCCATGTAACCTTAAGCAAGTTACTTAACCCCAATTGCTTAAAAAAAAAAGTAAAAAAAAGAAATGGCATTCATCCACATTTTTTAGCTGCAAAAACAGAATTATTCAGGGTGTGAACTTGGAGGGGAGGAAGGAGAGTATTTGGAACTCAAAATTTTAAAAATTGAGGTAAAAAATTGTTTTTGTGTATAATTATTAAAAAATTAAATATAAAAAATTTCACTTAAAAAAAGTACAAACCAAGATCCAAACTGGAAATGTTACCCAAGTTGTTTTGGTCCATGTGTCTGTCAGTCAATGCCCATAGATTAAAAAATGTTCTTTTCCTAAAAATAACTGGTACAAGCTACCCATGGTTGTTAACTGGTTCTGGGAAAACAGTACATTAAGTGAGCTGATAAAATGGTGATGGTAGAATGTAAGAGATACGTTCATGGGCAGGCAAAATTTAGACACTAAAAGGGTGAATTAAATTACATACCCAAAACTTTGTTATCTTGATGTAATGGGGCACTAGTAGAGAAGGCCTCTTCTGGTAATGATGTCATTATAAAATTCAAATGAGATAATATATGCAAATTAGATAATGTAATACAAACTTTTAATCACTACATATTGCATAAGTTGTTGGTATGGGACTGGATGTGGGCTTTCACCTGTGTGAAAACTCCTTCTACGAAAGGAGACTGGCCACCAATCTGTAGCTTACAGTCTTAGAGTGTTTCTTGGAACTTGGAGAGAAAAAATGACTTGCTCACGGTTTTTGTTACTAAGTTGATCTTGAGTTGGGGTGGGTCTGTCTGGTGAAAGGCAAGGAGGGAAGTTATTTCTGGCCCATTGAAATCTCTCCTATTCCTGGGTCCTAACTCAAGTGCTAGGATATAGGATTTGGAGGGGAGCTTCCACAGCATCTAAATCTTGGATCTAAGGACAACAGCAACTGAGGACTAGAGGCTGGAAAGTGGGGATATGGCAGGGAACTTCCATTAGGCAGTTTCCATTTTCTTCCATGGAAGGGAGGGGTAGGTAGAGCAGTGGTGACAGATAGGATAGAAGGTTAGTGGAAAGACAATAAGGGATGGAGAGATGGATTGATAGGTCATGATTAGGGGTCGGAGAAGGGAATGGGAGAGAAGTCTTACATAGAGACAAAAGTTTGTATATATGCATGTATACATCTATACACATATACATATATTTATATATGTCTATATAAACATATACATATCCATGTATAGAAATTTAGTCCTACATGTGTGTACATACATGCACGTGTATACATGTGTGTAGGCACACATGTGTGCATTGTACATATACAAATATATATCCATCTACACACACATATAGTTGAATAGGAATTCTCTTATTATTTGTCTTGTACCCCTAGTGCCTGGTACCAAGCCTGTCACATAATAGGCAATTAATAAATGCTCATTGACTGATTTTCCTGATCCAGAAAGAAGAAAAAGGAAATCATCTCAGTTCTGTAAAAATTCCTTAAGACTCTTCATTCAACAAACATATTAAGTGTCTGTTTTGCACCAAGGATTAAGCTAGGCTTTGGGAAAGATGCATTGTTCAGATTAACCAGGTCCCTAACCTCATGGAGCTTATAGGCTCCATATAATATCCAATGGGATATTAATCTAGATAGGAGAGAATCACACAAATAACTATATTTTGGAACATCATGTGATAAATGTGTAACTTATAGACTCTGAACTCCCTCTCTTAACCTCCTACTCTCATTGGCAGACTGGAGCCCAACAGGGAGGTACCTCTCTCCACATGGGTAAACCTTTAACGGTTGAATTTTTTTTTATTATAATAGATTATGAACCTCCTCTGGTGTCTTCCCCTCACAGCTATCAGTTGTGATATAAATTAGCTAAACTTAACTTTTAGAAAAGCATCTTCTCTGAGGTGGTATAGTATGAACAGTTGGCAAAGAACATTCCCATACCCCCAAGTCTGTGGCAAACTCTTCCCCCACCAGGAGAGACCCATACAGAGTCCAGGGGAAAGTGGGTTCTTGCTTAGAAAGTACATGTGGCAAAGTGATAACTGATAACTCACGGCCTCTTGTTGCTGGGAATCCACTTTTCTCCTTCCTGGGGGATTCTCCTGAAGTTCCTTTTAGGTTTGGCATAGCTTTCTGATGGGCTCCTTGCCCAATCTCGAAGCTGCCTTTCCTCAGTGTGCCTACATTATCTGTAGCTCTTGATGTAGGTACTGCCCCCAGTCACTACTGCTCCAAAAACTCTGCTAGGACCCAGAGGAGAAGTCTAAATCCTGTGATCCTCAAGGTCCTCCTCTGGTGAAGGGGGAGGGGAATGAAAGAGAAACTTCTACTCCTTCCCTGAAAAGAAATTTCCTCTCAAGAGCGCAGCTGGGCTTCTCTTTCCTCCACAGTCAGACACTTGAATGCTGGGTTCCTAACTGGCTTGCTATTTTATAGAAGACCCACAGGGCATGAATTAGTCTTTCGAGTCAATACTAATACACCTCCTGTGTAGTGTCATTCCATTTTCTCCAATGGCTTTCAATGGACTGCTGGCATCTAGTCTAATGTCATTGATTGATTGATTCAATAGAGGTGTTCACACCTGGTTAAGGTAGTTATTTTATGTGAGGTGGGGTGATTGATGGATTAATTCAATAGAGATGCTTAGGCATTGTTGGGACCCAGTTCATCCTTCTGGTTGACTGATCGAATTAATTGAGGTGTGGGTGACTCGCACCCTTCACAGATGAATTAGAAGAGTATATGACTTGATAGAGGAGGTCATCGTTGGTTGGGGGCAGATCAGGGAAGATTTCTAGAGGAGGCACTATTTGAATTGGGCTTTAAAGAGTGAGTAAAGCAATGTAATAGGAGAAAGGAGCAGGGGGAAGGAGGACATTCCAGGCACTGGGAATCATGAGAGTAAGAGCCTGAGTTTGAGGGTGCTATAGGAGTACTGGTGGCTGGAATGTATATTGTATGGAAGGAGAAGAATGAAATAAGATTACATAAGAAATAAGGTGGTGCCAGGCTGCAGAGGAGGAGCCTTGCATGCCAGGAGAAGCTGTTTGTGCTTTATATCATAGGCAATAAAGATTCTCTGAGGATATATGGATGGAGAACCAACACCGAATTGAACTGGATGCTTATACCTTTGTCTAAGAAAGAGAATAGACTTCCTGTGGCAAAAGCTACATGTTTGGGATAAGGGAGCCAGAGCCAAGGACGCTTTACTTCTCAGCTCTTTGGAGCTAGTCCTTGACCACTCTAACTTGGCTAATACAAGAGGTGGGTGGGAATGTGCCGATTCCACCAAACGTCCACCCAAATGGCTCCCTCACCACTTCTTCCTCATTGCCGTCCTCCTCTCCCTTCACCATGGGACTTGGACCAAAATCTTAAGTACCTGTAATCTTTGTGTCCATTAGAGATCCCACTCTGAGAACAGGTGACCTTTCAGATGCTCTTTCCTCCCCCTCTCTCAGCACAGGTGGGTATCAGCACTCTTAATTAGGGTGGAGAGGTAAAGGGGACCCAGGAAAAACAGCCTCCACTCTCCCCCCTCCACAGCCTCCACAGGATTTAATAACTGCCCTCCTTAAAGAGCAGGAGGCATGATTAATTCTGGCTCGGGGATTATTAAAATGCCTCTGCTGAGCATCTGGCATTAAAAGTTCTAAATCAATTAATCTGTTGTTTGGAGAAGAGCATACTCGTTAGTGCTGCTGCAATAGCTGGCCTGAGCCACTGCTGGAATGGGGGGGGGTGCAGAGGAGAGAGAGACATCAGGCTCCCTGGGGAGCAGAGAGGGGCTGTAATCACAGCTGGACCCACTGTACCTCCAAAATTCCGACCTTTACCAAGCAGGGTACCTGCCACCCAAATTAGAATGGTTCCATTAGCCAGTGTTTAGCAACAGGAAAAAGCTACTCCTAAGAAACAGAGCTTGGGTTCTAGTGTGGGCTCTGCTCCACCCCACCTCCCCCTATTGCATGCCTTGGGCAAGTTGCTAAAGAATTCTGGGTGTGGGTCCCGGGGCATTTGAGGGCACCTTGCACCATTTGTAATGAATAATAACTAAGCAAAAATCTCATTTGTAAGGATAACCCATTAATCACATTGTAATAATAAGTGGTCTTTCACATAGGAAGACGACACTTCTCACCTACTGCCAGTGGAGCACACACTGAGAGTTATTTTTCTAATGGTAGGGATCCTCAAAATATTAAAAGACCCAAAGGAAGGTCTGAAGCACAGAGTATAAATCTACTACTGAGGAATTATGGGAGGACATGGACAAGAAATGAAAAGGATAAGAGAAAGGGTTGTATTTATTGTGATCTGTGTGACAGGAAGAAGGACCCACACCAGAGGATGGAGGTTTCGTTGAACTGAAATAAGGAATATGTTTGGATGGATCCTTCCACACCACATCTCTTCTATTCCCTCTTAAGAGCATGACCAGATAACTACCACACAGAGGGCAGACAAGTCATCCTAGCCATAGTGCGACACCCTAAGGGAGAGACAGGAGGAGGCAGGAAATGCAGGGTAAGTCAAAGCATTGACTTCTCTCAGACCCTGATGGAGACAACTCAGGACTCTGAACTCCAGAGCCTTGGGATAGCAACCTGACAGCCCAGTACGGGAGTGTTTCCTCCCATCCTGCAGGAAGCCTGGTGACTACTCTTACAGGTTCTAGAGCCACATCTACTGAAGACCCAGAAAAGAAAGTTCTTACAGGATGGCTAGGTGGCACAGTGAATAGAGCACTGACCCTAGAGTCAGGAGGACCTCAGTTCAAATTCGGACTCAGACACTTAACACAAAAACTAGCCATGTGACCTTAGGCAAGTCACTTAACCCCAATTGCCCTCCAAAAAGCAAAAAAAATTAAAAGTTCCTACATACTGCCAAAGTCCTGGTCACTGTCAGATGGTTCACCATCAGAACTCATAAGATTTTAGCAGTGGAAATGACATTAATGAAGAAGCATTAACATTTGTTCTGTAGCTGCATCATGGTATCTTTCCATCTGACTTGCAGCTAAAATCTTCCATAGGTGTTATCTCTCCCCATTAGAATGTGAGCTCCTTGAGATCAGGGAGTGTCTTATTTTTCTTTGTTTCTCTATCCCTAAGTACAGTGTTGTCTGACACATAGTAGGCAATTAATAAATGTTTATTGACTGACCATACACATAGTAGGAGCTATATATACACACACATATTTACCATTCATTCAACCTACTGGCTTTGAGCAGCAGTGTGGTTTGGTGGCTAGGATACTGGCCTTGGAGGCAGGAAGACCTGAGGCCTCAGTTTCCTCAACTAAAATGGTGATAATAATAGCACCTACTTTGCATGGTTATGACAATCAAAAGAGATAATGCATTTATAATGCTTTATACACATTAAATTGCTATATAAATGTGAGCTGTTGTTGTTATTGGGGCAGCTAGAGGGTATAGTGGATAGAGTGCTGGGCCTGGAGTCAGGAAGACCTGAGCTTATATCTGACCTTGGACACTTACTAGCTGTGTGACCTTGGGCAAGTCACTTAACCTTGTTTGCCTCAGTTTCCTCATCTGTAAAATGAACTCGAGAAGGAAATGACAAACCACTCCAGTATCCTTGCCCAAAAGAACCCAATAGGAGTCATGAAGAGTCAGATATGACTGAATACTGAAGACAGAATCATTGCTATTGTTCACATCATGATCTTTAGCCCTAGTTGCACCAGGTGGTCTAACTGACTAATCAGCCAAGATTCTATGGGTCTAATAAAAAATACAGCACGTCAGACTCATGCTTGATACTTCTGTTTATTAGTATTAACTCATGAAGAAAGAGTTCTCTCTTCCACACTCCCCCAAAGCAGATATCAGGTCTGTGATACAACATTTCCTGGAATGGGAGAATCACTACCTCACAAAGGAGTCCATTCCATGCTTGTTGTTCAGTCATTTCTGACTCTCCATAACCCTATTTGGGGTCTTCTTGGCAGAGATACTGGGGTGGTTTGCCATTTCCTTCTCCAGCTCATTTTAAAGATGAGGAAACTGAGGCAAACAGGGTTAAGTGACTTGGCCAGGGTCACACAGTTAGCAAGTGTCTGAGGCTGGATTTGAATTCAGGAAGACAAGTCTTCCTAACTCCAGGTCTAGTGCTTTTTGTGGTATGACCATCACCTAACTGCCCCTATTCCATTTTTAGATTATTCTAATTGTTAGGAATCTTTCCCTTATATGGAGAAAAATCTTCTCCTCCTTCCTTTTCTTTTACCCATTATCTTGCCCCCTGAGGTAATAATAGTAATTATTATTATGATAAGCATTTATATAGCACCTACTACATGCCAATCACTGTCAATAAGCTTTACAAATATTATTTCATTTGATCATCATGAAAACCTCAGGAGGCAAGTGCTATTATTATGCTCATCTTAAAATGAGGAAATTGAGGCAGACAGAGGTAGTGACTTGCCCAAGGTCACTCAGCTAGTAAATGTCTGAGGCCAGATTTGAACTCAGGTCCTCCTGACTCCAGGGCTGTTACTCTATTTACTGTGCCACCTACCTGCTCCCACTTTTTAAAAATATTTTATTTTTATGTTACCTAAATTTCTCCCTATGTTCTTCCCCCTTCCTCTCCCAGGAAGTCATCTTATATAACAAATAATACTTTTTTTAAAAAAGAAGAAAAAGTGGAAAAAATTAGCAAAATTGATCTATACATTGAAAAAGTCTGAAAATATGTGATATTCTCTCCCCCCCCCCCCCATTAGCCTTCCACTTATGCAAAGGTGGGTATGTGTATGTCTTCTCATATCTCTTCTTTTGGGCCATGTTTGTTCTTTGTAATTTTACAACATTCACCTAAGATTATTATATGAATTGCAGAAAAATATGAGTCTGAATTATTAATGAAGGATTGAAAAAGGATTTATTAAATCCTTACTATTTGCCAGACACTGTGCTAAGGTAGAGATGCTAAAAGGCAACACAGTCCCTGCCCTCAGGGAGCTTATGTGCTAATAGAAGACAACACATACAAGGCAATAGTAGCTATGTAGGGGTATTTTGATTTTAGGGATGGAAAGTAGAGTTATAGGGCAATTGATTGACACACCCTTCCCACTAATGGTACTGTTGATTTTGTAATTGTTTACAGAACTGAAAGTAGAAAATTGGAGGGGGGATTAAGATGGTAGAAAGGGAGAGGCAGAGAGGGAGGGAAGGCTCATGATGTCATGTTATGTAGATGGTCATGGGGCAGCATGATGGATCTGGCCTAGATTGGATGAAGTGAACCCTCTCCAATCAGGGCCCAAGGGCAGGAGCTGAGGAACCCTATTATGAATGGAGGTGGCTAGAATTCGGGAACATGGTGCAGAGACAGGTAGAAGAAATTTCTTCCTTGGAGCTCCCAGCACCAATGGAAACATACACATGCCCCACATTTGTATTTACTTTTATGTTGTACCCCCCAGTAAAACACAGGGTCCTTTGATGGCAGGGGCCATCTTCCTTCCTTCCTTCCTTCCTTCCTTCCTTCCTTCCTTCCTTCCTTCCTTCCTTCCTTCCTTCCTTCCTTCCTTCCTTCCTTCCTTCCTTCCTCCTTTCCTTCCTTCTCCTTCATTTCCCTCTTGCTGAGTTTTGTATATAGTAAGTGCTTTCTATACAACAGGCACACAATAAATGCTTTTTAAACCAAATTTATTATTTTCATTACCCTTCACACAACTTTCATCTTCATTTCTTGAGGACCAGTTCCCAGGACCTTCAAACCTCCCTTTATCTCTATGTCTTCTGGGCCTCAGTTTCTCTCCTATCTAAAATGAAGACAAGGCTCCTGGGATCTTGGTTAGCCATGTGAAAGGAATGGGGCCTATCCTCGCTGTCTTCACATTCCATTAGCTGTGCCCCTGACCTCTGAGGGTACCTCAGACATTCGTTTCCATACAGTACAGTTCTGCCTGGATTTATCTCGCCCCATGTCTCTCATGCAAAATGCATTTCCAGACACTTTGCTGGGTTAAATGATTTAACAGCTGAGGCAGAGAGGAATTAGGAGCCTGGGTGGGGGAGGCAAGGTCTGCTTTTCAGATGAGATTGGAAAGGAGACGGAGATCGGTTGTGATGATAATCTCTTATTTTAATAATATAAAATAACTGTCCCACTGAATCAGAATGAGCGATGAATTCTGTGGCCTGGGTTAGAAACGGGCGCCTAGAATGGAGAAGATAGCCACAGAGACATTTCCTTCTCTCTCCTTTTGTCTTCTATTCTCTTTATCCCAGCTTCCCTTGATTTCTCTGTTGCTTCATCTCTTATTTTCCCCTGTAATAGAAAATCTATGCTAATTCCACCTCAGTGGGACCCTCCACGGCATTGAATCTTGTCATATTTGAGCCTAATATAACAAAGAACTTTCCCATAATTAGAGCCGTCTAGAAATGTCATAGGCTACCTGTGAGGGTAGTGACTCCTCTATCTTTGCAGGTGTTCAAGGAGAGGGTGGATGACTTTGCTATGAATGTTGCAAAGAGGAGCCCTGTACCAGAGTGGTTTCAGATAGAAACAGGAAGCACTAAGCCTAGAGGAAGGGTCCCTGTGGCTTGTGTATCTTAGAAAATGACATACTAACATCATCTATATTCATTGTATTTTTATTTCTTTTGCTAAATATTTCCCAATTACATTTTAACCTAGTTCTGGGCATTCTAGAGTATTGCAGGCAGCATGTTTGGCATTAAGAAGCCTGGGAGTCATCTGCAGGAGAATGGGTGAGCAGCTATGGTGTGAGAAGTAGATGACTCAGGGAAACTGAGATCCATGCTGTTTAAATGACTTGCCCAAGGTCACACAGGCAGTCAGTCAGAAGTAGAATCAGAGCCCATACTCTTCAACTCTGGAGTGAGAGCTTTCCCCAGTATTCTGTTCTCTTTGCTTCCTTGCCACCCCAAGAAGGGTCTGGTTTTGGCTGCAGGCAACTTGGAATGACCCACCTTTCATTGGGAGGTCAGGCTGTATAAAGGGAAGGGAGGCCATGGAAAATAAGAGGGAGAGTGGAAAATCTCTGTACCACATGTTGGCTCAGCAGGGCATCCCCTTCACACCAGGCTGCTAATAGCTAAGAAACTGCAAAGCTGTCTTCCACTCTGGGATTAATTCATTATTCCAACTTTCCTTAGCTTCCGTCAGGCTCAAACGTCAGAATTTAAAATGTAGCTAATGAGTCAACTTCTCTCCTTCTGAGCCCTCTCTCCATCTCTCTATTGGTTTTTGCTCTTTCCTCCCCCTTCCTACAAATATCTGAATTTTCAAGAGTGGGATTGATGCTGTAGGCATGAACTCATCACTTCCTGAGGGAGCAAGGTGGTGGTACAGTGGATAGAAATCTAGGCCTAGAGTCAGGAAGACCTGAGTTCAAATTAGACCTCAGATGCTAGCTAGCTGTGTGACCCTGGGCAAGTCACTTTAGTACTACCTGCCTCAGTTTCCTCAATTATAAAATGGGGGTAATAATAGCACCTAGCTTGCAAAGTTGTTGTAAAGATTAATTGAGACATATTAACAAAGTGCCTTGGCACAATGCCACACACATAGTAGGCACTATAAGTGATGCTTCCCTCTCCTTGGGGGAAATTAGATCTGCCATTACCATCTTTGCAAATGATAACTGACCCACAAGAAATGTATAAATTAGAAAGGGACGTGAGTCTGTCATGTGGTAAGAATGAGAAACCCAAGTAGCATCCTAGTACCCAAGTATCCCAAGGTACCCAGAAGGATGAGAGGAAGGCTTCTAGTAGGTCCTCTGTGGAGAACTTGAAGGGAAACAGAGAAGGATCACATAGGATGAGAAAACAATGTGGAGTGTATTCTGTATTGCTATTATCTGTTCGCGGTATTTTGTCATAAGCAGATCGCAATTGCAGGGTTCTGGAGGAGCACTCATTTGGCAGCTAAATCATGAAATAACAGAAGTTCAGGGCTGGACAGGTCTTCAAAGGTCAGGTAGTCCAACTTAGAGCTGACTGCAATAGTGCCAACAAGTGGCCGTCCAGCTTTCCCTGGGAGACTTCTATTGAAGAGAAACCCAGTCTCCTAAGGCAACCCATTCTACTACTGGATAGCTCTAGTTATTAAGAAGCGTGTGCTGACATCAGACCTAAAAGTGCTCCCTACAAGGGCAGGTAAGGATCTATTTTCTTATAGTCTTATAAATCTAATCAAAAGGACTTTAAACTGATGAGGAAGGGGAAGGAAGAACACTGCTTACATATATCCACTGAGCTAGAGATCAGAGAGAATAACTATAATATAGAAAGAATGGGAGTAGAGACACCCAGAAATTCATAAGAGAGAGCAAAGACAGCGAGGAACCCATGTACTAAAATTTAGCCTAAGAGGGACGGGAAGCTCAAAAATGAAATTCTACAGTCTGATGAGGAGGAAAAGGGGAAGATGCCTGATGTAGGTGTACAACCAACATAAAAATTTATAAGTACAGAAGTTGGAAATGAAGTCAGATAACAGAATGAGTACATATACATGAAATGGTCCTGTAAGAACAGCATCAGGAGTGCTGAAGTTTAGAAAAAGCTGAGGCTGGTGAGGAAAGCTAAGGATACCAAAAAATGTTCTTTAAAGCTATATCACTAAAAAGAGCATAAGCATCATAGACTGAGCTCCTTCTCCCCTCATTTATATCTTAAAACTCCTTGCAATGATTCACCATTTTCTCCTTCTTTAGTCTCTGATCAAAAGGTGGTCCTTTCCTATCAAGGTGGCTCTTCTTTCTACTTACTCATGCCCTTAATCCCATCTCTTCCCTTCTTCTCTAGCAGATTATTCCCTCAGTCATTCCCTCTCTTTAATCTTCATTCTATCCCTACCTGCTGGATTCTTCCCTATTGCATGCAAACATAGCCACGTCCCTCCTCTTGTTAAAACAAAACAGCTTCTCTTGACCCAAACATCCTTGTATGCTTTGTCTTACACCTTTACCTTGTTCATGGTCAAAGTCTTAGAAAAAGCAATTCATTCTCATTGGCTATACTTTACTTCTTCTCATTCACTTCTCAGCCCCTGATTTCCAAACTCATGGATCTATTGAAATTATTCTCTTCAAAGATATGAATTATCTCCTAATTGCCAAATAAGATGGCCTCTTTTTCCCCCCTAGGCTTTGTCTCCTTTGATCTCTGCAGCTTCTGACTGTTGACCACCATCTCCTGCTGGACACTCTTTTTTGTAACACCGGTCTCTCATGGTTCTTCTCTGACTGTCTGACAACTCCCTATCAGTTTATTTTACCAGATCTTCATCCATGTCTCCCATCCCTGTGTGTGTCTCAAGTTTCTGTCCTGGGCCTTCATCTCTTCTCTGTCTATACTTGTTCCTCTCTTCTGCTCCCATGAGTTCAATTATTATCTCTCCATAGCTGACTCCCAGATCTACATATCCAGCAGCAGACTCTCCCAAGCCCCAGTGATGCATCACCAGCTGCCTATTGGATGTTTTGTAGTGGTATCCCATAGGCATCTCAAACTCCACATGTCCAAAACAAAGCTCATTATCTTTCCTCAAAAGTGTCCTCTTCTGAACTCTCCTATTTCTGTTAAAAGCATCACCTTCCTTATAGTTACCCAAATTTACAACCTGAGTTAGTCTTGACTCTTCACCCTTTCTCACCTCTCCTATCCAGTATGAGGAGAGAAGTTGGCTTAGAACATCTCATTTCTCACCTGAATATACTACACTGGGGCTTCTTTTCCTTCTCTCCTATGCCCCAGGAAACTCACTATTGGCAAAACCAATCATCTTGCAAGATCCTTTCAGCCTTGGTACTCTACCCCATCATTACCCTGTATCCCTCTGATTGAAGGGTGGAGCATAAACACCAGAACCTCCTTTTAAGGAGGGAGCTCAGCTTAGAACACCTCCTCATTTCTCATCATTTCTCATCTGACTGCCCTACTCCCATGTCCCCCCATAGGTACTTTCACTCCATGCCCTCCCTTTCAGTTTCCTTTTATGTAGTCTTTTTTTTTTTTTTAAGCAATTGGGGTTAAGTAATTTGCTCAAGGTTACACGGCCAGGTGTTTCTGGGTGGGTGCTAAGTGTCTGAGCCCGGGATTCGATCTCCAGGTCTTCTCAACACTGGAGCCAGTGCTCTTACTCGCTGTGCTACCTGGCCGCCCCCTTTTATGTAGTCTTATCCCATTAGATTGTTATCTCCTTGAGGGCAGGAATTGTCTTTCTTTCATATTTGTATCCCCATTGCTTGGCATAGTGCCCAGCATATAGTGGGTGTTAAATAAATATTTTTTGGCAATTAAAATTCCATCTCCCCAACATTTCTCAGATTCATCCCCTTCTCACTACTTGAAGGGCCACCACCCAATTCAAGCCTCATCATCTTCCACCTGAACTATTTCAATAGCTTCCTAATTAGTCTCCATCTCAAGCCTCTCCTCTCTCTAATCCAGGGGTGGGGAACCTGGGCCTTTGACCTCTGGTCTTAAAGCCACAAGTTCCCCATCCCTGCTTCTAATCCCTCTTCCACCCAGCTGCTGAATCAATCAACATAAAGCACAGGTCTGATTACATTGCTTCCCTGCTCTGAAGCTTTGGTGACTTTCCATTCTCTCTAGGATAAAACACAAGCTTCTTTATGTGGCATTTAAAGCCCTTTACAATCTGTCTCCAGCCAGACACATTATATCCCTTACAAACTCTACAATTTAGCCAAACTGGCCTATTTGCTATATCTCTGACAGGCTGTTCTCCCATCTCCCACCATCTCGTCTTCATGCATAGGCTGCCCCTCTTTGGAAGGTCTCTCCTCCTCTCCTCTCCTCCCTCTCTCCTCACCTCTTCTCTCTTCCCTCACCTCATTCCCTTCCAGGTTGTGCTTCTGACTTCCTGGACTTCAACACCATGCCTCAGCTGTGATCTCAGCCTTCGATTTTCCTTTACCCCTGGTTCTACCTTACCCTGGAACATCCTTCCACCATGCCCATCCCTTCTTCTGCAGTGAGTTCTTCCCAGGACCTCCATCTTGGAGAAGTTCCCAAGTCAGCCAGCCTTTCTTCCTTCTCCCTTTCTGAACTTCCATACTATGTCTCTGTAAGGGTACTTTCATCTCACCACCCCTCTCAAGCACAATTTTTCAGCTGCCTTTTTGTATTGTTTTTCTCTAAGTGACAAAGTGGTTAGAAATCTAGACTTGGAGTTAGGAAGACCTGAATTCAAAACCTGCCTCAAACATTTGCTGGCTGTGTGACCCTGGGAAATCACTTAATGTCTGTCTGCTTCAGTTTCAACAACTGTAAAATGGAATGCGAATAGTACCTACCTCCAGGGCTGTGGTGAGGACCACATGAGATAATATCTGTGAAGTATCTGGTACATAGTAGGCACTTCCTTCTATCCCCATTAGAATATAAGCTTCTGGGGGGCAGGGGAAAGACGGGGAGAAAAAAATTGTAACTCAAAATCTTGTGGAAATGGAATGTTGAAAACTAAAAATAAAAAAAATAAATTTATTAAAAAAAAAAAAAGAATGTAAGCTCCTTAGGGTGGCTAGGTGGTGAAGTGAATAGAGCACTGGCCCTGGAGTGAGGAGGACCTGAGTTCAAATGTGACCTCAGATACTTAACATTTACTACCCGTGTGACCTTGGGCAAGTCACTTAACCCCAATTGCCCTGCCTTCCCTCCTCCAAAAAAATAAAAGAATGTAAGCTCCTTGAGGGCAGGGACTATCTTTCTTTTTTCTAATATTTGTATCCCTAGTACTTATCACAATGCCTGACAATGAAGTAAGTACATAGTCAATGCCTGTTACTTGTTCCCTTGCTTCTTCCTCTTAGACCTTAGCTTCCTTCAAATCTCAACTCAAATACTGTTTCCCATATATCTCCCCCAAACTCCCTACCTACTAAAGCCTTTTCCTACTTCCATTGAAATTGCCTAGTATTTACTTTGTACACATTTTGTATTTATTTATATCTGTATATGTTGCTTCCTCTGACAAAAATTTAAGCTTCTTGAGGACAGAGATTGTTACATTTTTGTCTTTCCTTAGGCATTTAATACACAGTTCCTTGCACATGGTAGATAATGAACAAATTCAATGGACTTATTACCAAAAGAATTAGCAGAAAGAATGCCTAAACCATTGCTTGTTATCTTGGAAAAGAACATTAACTTTGGAATTAGATGACTTGAGTTCATGCCCTCTGCCTTTGCCACTTACTATATTATGATCTTGGGTAACTCAATTAGCTTTTTTGAGCCTTAATAAAATAAGGTGATTGAACTAGGTGACCTATAATATCCCTTCCAGCACTAAATATATGATTCTATGGTTGTTCAAAAAGAGAAAACTACTGTGAGATTAGAGAAGAGCAGATGTACTGATTTTTTTGGAGGGGGAAGGTAAAGCAATTGGGGTTGTGACTTGCCCAAGGTCACACAGCTAGTAAGTGTGTCAAGTGTCTGAGGCTGGATTTGAACTCAGGTCCTCTTGACTCCAGGGCCGGTGCTCTATTTACTATGCAACCTAATTGCCTCTAATTTTTTTTTAATTTATGGAAGAGAATAAAGCATGCAAGTTATAGGTTATAGAGTTTGACTTTGGTTCTTGAAGTTTCTAGGATGCTTTATTAAAGAAATAGTAAATATCTAGAAAAGGAAGGTACCATCATGAAAAGCCAGCATGATCCCATCAAGAACAGGTCATACCAGAATCATCTCATCTCTTTTTTTTGATAGAGTTACTAGACCAGATCAGTTGAATGCTGAAGATAGTTTATCTAGATTTTAGGAAAACACTTGCAAAATCATTCATGCTATTCTTGTGGAAAAGATGGAGGTGGAAACTCAAGAATACAGTTGACTGGATTTGGATCTGATTGAATGACCAGACTTGAAGAGCTGTGATTAGAGTAGGATGTGGACTTGGAGAGAGGTGTCCTGGCATGGTGCTGTTTTTTCATTTTTATCAGTGACTCAGATAAAAGAACAAATGACTTACTTATGAAGTTTACAAATGATACTTATCAAGTTTACAAATGATGCAAAGTTGTGAGAATTAACTAACAAGTTATATGACAGATTCAGGATTGAGAAACATATTGGCAGTAGAATGTTGGGTTGAATCCTAAAAAGTAGAAATTTAATAGCAATAAACATAAAGCCTCACACCAGGTTTCAAAATGTCAATTTATTAGATGAAAGTAGGGGAGGCGGGGCTAGTCAGCAATTTGAAAAAAAAATCCATTTTTAGTGAACTGCAAGATAATTTGCATCAACAAAGCTAATATATTGAGGGTGCATTGAAAGGCATAGTGTCCAGGAATAGGGAGGTGATAATTTCTTTGTATTCACCTGCTTAAACCACCTGTAGAGTATCATGCTTTAGGAATTAATCTAAATTCAACAAACATTTAGTTTCACATACTATGAGTATTGCATTTTATGAAGCCATGGTCATTCAAAGACAGAAAAGGAAAAAGTCCCTGCCCTTAAGGAACTTCTACTCTACTGGGGCTATACAATATGTGCAAAATAAATATTGTACAAGGAAAACTGAGGAAAGAGATAGTACGAAGAGGAGAGAGAGTTCATAAAGGGCTTAACAGAGGTGGTAGAACTGAAGTGAGTCTTGAAGGAAGGCAAGGATTCTGAGGAACTAAATAAAAAGGGATTTCATTATAGGTCTGTAGAATGTAGGCTAAGTTTGTATTGTATTCTATAGGAAATGAGGAGCTATTGGAATTGCAGGGTTGTGCTTTTTATTTTGATAGCTGTATGGATTAGAGAGGGGACGGTTGAGCAGCAGGTGGAACAATTGGGCTTATTAAGGTAGTCCAGGTGAGAGGTGAAGAGGGCCTGAGTGAGTGTGGTTGGCAGTGAGTAAAGGAGATGGACAAGAAGGACATGATGTGCTGAAGAATATTCAGAGGGTGACCCAAGATGATGAATCACCCTGAGATAATTCCATATGAGTACTGGTTGAAGGAATTCGAGATATTTAGCCTGCAGATGAGAAATCTTGGGTGGAACATGATAGATGGCTCTAAACACTGATGCGACTGTTCAAGAAGAATTAAACTGATTCTTCATGGTCCAAGAGGAAGAACTAGAAGCAGTGGTTTGAAGCTGTTTTAAACTTAGGTTTGACCTAAGGAAAAACCTCTAATAATTAGAGCTATCCCAAATGGAATAGGGCTGCCTCAGGTAGTAGTGGATATCCTGACATTGAAAGTCTTCACGCAGACATTGAATGACTAACCACTTGTCCCATATGTTGTAGGAGGAATTCTTGTCTAGATTTGGGTTGGGTTATATGGCCTTTGAGATTCTTTTGGTCTTAGAGATTCTATCATTCTGGAAATCTGTCTCTATAAAGTCCACCCACTGGTTCTAGTTCTGAAAGTTGAGGTCAAACAGAATAAGTTTAATTCAAATACCTCATTGCAGTTCTCATAGCCTGCTCCAAAGTCTTCTGTTCTCTAAGGTAAATACTCATTATTCCTTAAAAACATCTCATGGCACCTCCTCTTTACAGTGTTATTGGCAGTGACAATTTGCACTATGGCATAGTGTATAGAGTGCTAGACTTGGAATCAGGAAGACTGAAGTCCAAAAATCTCACTTCTGACACTTATTGGCTGTGTAACCATGGGTAAGTCACTTAACTTTTCTGAGCCTCATAGTCTTTATAAAATAATGATATTGAACTAGATGACCTCTAATGTCCCTTTCTTCTGTCAAATCTATGATCGTATGATTAGGAAGATTGGGCTCAGAAATCACACTTGACAATTCTTTTAATATCTAGGTCACCCAGCCTTGGTGACTTGCATTTATTGAAAATAGCTAGGGACTCTCTTATTATCTCAGTTATCTTCACTTATCTATTCTTTTTAAAAAAATTCTTTACTTTCTTATTCTTTACTTCTTGGTCAGTACCTTATTCTATATGGTAACAATAAAAAAACAAAAACAAAAAACCAGAAGCAAAATTGGGGTGGAGCAGTTGTGCCTTCTTTATATCATCCATTAACTTCATCCAATCTACCCCCAGCTAGCTGCAGTGTTATACATTCCTAAATCTTCTTTTGTCCCCAGCATAGCTTAAAAAATGTCATTTTTGCTGTCCTAAGCATTCATCTCAAGCCTCAGCTCATTTTGAGCTTGGATGCTCCTGAAGCTATTCTTTTGGGACTGTGCCACTCAGTTGTGTTCATCCTCTGCTACTTGTCTTTGCTTCCATTTTCTGCATGTATCTTTGAAAAATCTGGCCTGGTGAATGAACTCCTTGTGTAGGTGCATTATTCTCTTTAGACAGCTCCCACATTTCTTTCCCCATTGTATTTCTTCCTCATTTGTGTTCTTGTCATCAGAATTTTCTTTTTGAGAGCATCCCATTCTCTTGAGTCAGCTTTCCCTAGAAAATCCTAGGATTTGAGATCCTACCTATATCTTTTCTCTTAAGTCTTTAAAACCCTCTCTCTCAAAATCTGGAGTATCTATCAGACTATGCTTGGCTTTCTTCTTCTAAGACTATCTCAGACCAAAGGGATCTCTCTCCTCTCCCAAAGTACTTAGCTTACACCACTTTGAGGGCATTCAGTATTATCTTGTTTTATGGTTTATGTGAACATATCTTACTACCCCTACTACATCCTAAGATCTGAGATTGTGTCTTGTTCATTTTGTATTCCCTAGAACTTATCAAAATGTCCTGTACATAGTTGATGCTCAGTAAATATTGAATGAATGGATTAAAACTCAGAGTCAGAGTGGTTGAGATATCGGAGTCCTCATTGAGAATTTTGGCAAGAACTTCTGCTTTCTTGCTCCTAAATATTCATTCACTTTACCTTCTTGGTTGTGGTAACACTAAGCCAACTGTGTGAGTAGTGGGAATGGTACCCACTTAGGGAATGAGATGAGGTGGGACCTTACCAGAAGGACACAGACAGCAGGGATGAAATAGTGGGAAGTGGCCCATTGGTCTACAGAATTCATTTGGGCATAGAAGGTTGTGACCTTTACTTGAAGATCTTTCCAGGACACTCTTTAATCCTGTTCACCCTTCACACCTCATGTTATGATGAAACTCCTTTGTCATCATATTAATGAATCATCATCATCATCACTGTGAAACATATTGAGCTCCTACTGTGCAAAGGACATTATGATCCAGGACTGAAGTTCTGCTTTTTAGAAAGTAACTGAGCTCTTGGCTCAGTGGAGCCATTTGCATGTCATTTTGTATAAATCAGCATCCATTCCTGACCCCCTAACTCCCACAATGCAAAATAAAATAACTGAATTAGTGCAGCCAACTGCAGTGGCTTTCAAACCCAGCATTAAGGACATGACATACATGAAAATTTTTATGCCAATCCATTTAATAACATCCTGGGAGAAAGGAACAAAAACTGGAGGGATTTGTAATCAGATGTGTGTGTGTGTGTGTGTGTGTATATGTGAGAGAGAGAGAGAGAGAGAGAGAGAGAGAGAGAGAGAGAGAGAGAGACAGAGACAGAGTGAGAGAGAGACAAAGACAGACAGAGAGAGACAGAGAGACATAGAGAGAGACAGAGAGACAGAGAGAGACAGAGACAGAGAGAAAGATAGAGGGAGAGTGAAACACAGAGAGAAAGAGAGTCAGAGGGAGAAACACAGAGAGAAAGAGAAACAGAGAGTGGGAAGGTCCAGTATGGTTCAATTCACTGAACATTGGATTGGGAGTCATGACAACTGGATTTGAGTCTCAGCACAGTCACTGACTAGCTGTGTGACCTTGGGCAGGTTACTTCACTTTCCCTTCTATAAAATGATGGTATTGAACAAGATGGGTCTAAGGGTCCTTTCAGCTCCAATATTCTGTGAAGCCTTAGTACTCCCACCCTCCAGTTCTAAATATAGCCATGCTAGAACTCTTTTATCATGGTGCTTACTAGTGACAGATTTCTCTTTCCTAGGTTTGGGCTGGCCCTAAAAGAGCACCTGGTCTTTAGAAATTCATTCATTTGAGAACTATTTAAACAAATAGTTTTCAAAAGAACTACAAAGTTTCAAAGACCATATAAAAACATCCTCCAGATTACTACTAAGAAAAATGCAAATTAAAACAATTTATGCAAATTATATAAATTGAAAAAATGCAAATTAAAACATGAAGTTTTACCTCACGCCCTGCAAGTTGGCAAGGACTGCCAAAAAAGCAGAAACAATCAGTGTTGGAGGGACTGTGAGAAGGTAGGCACATTCATATATTGTTGGCAAAACGATGAATTGGTCCAACCATTCTGGAAAACAATTTGGAATTATGTGAGAAAGTTACTGAAATGTTCATAGCTTTTGATTCAACAGTCCTACAAATACCTAAATGAGGTCAAAGAAAGAAAGAAAGGTAGAATATATTGAAAAGAACCATAGTTACACTGTATGTGGTAGTAAAGAACTTAAAATTAAGTGGGTGTCCAACTTTGGGGGGCAAGAATGAACACACTGTACTTTATCAATGTGATAGAATAGATAAATGAGGAATCTTAGCAATCTAAAGAAATATGAGAAGGTTTTTATGAACTGATATAAAGTGAAATAAACAGAAACAGAATACTATGCACAAGGATTACAACAACATAAGTGAAACGATCACTAAAAGGAAACTGACCTCAGTAAATGGAAAACCATTAAGAACAAATAATAGTATATCCCTCCCTCCTCATGGCCAAAAAAAAAAAGTCAGTGAAGACTATAAGAATAAAATGCTATATAGATTCTCAGAGGTGGCCAATATATAAATAGTTTTTGCTTAACTGTTTTTCTTTGTTATAAGGGATGATTCAGTTTTGGGACTGGGTGTGTGCAGGGTCTATCTAGAAATGACTGTCATGTAAGACTTTTTTTTTAGAATTTGCTCTTATGTTCTACTGTGTACATGGAAATGTTTTTACCCCCCCCCCTTTTCTTATTTTGTATTTAAGTTTATAATATGTAATAATATAATATATTATATGTAATAATTTATAATTATATATAATATAATAATAAAAGAAAAAAATCTACTACATACATCCTATGTGACTCCAAGGGAGCTTATCCATAGGACTCTTGGGGAAAAAACCATGAAGTAGGTGAAATTCCTATCTTCCTTCGTCTTCCCTCTCATAGAAGGCTGTCCATCCCCTCCCTCTCTCCCATTCTCCACCCTTATCACAGATGTATCATTCCCATAGGGTCTTGAAGCTTCAGCTAGCTGCCAACTAGTCGTCTCTAAGGGTATGGGAGGTATCGAGAGCTGAAAGTGTTATCCTCCAAATTAAACTTTACATTTGGACACTTCGTACTTATTTAGGTTAAAACCTAACTTATTATCCTACTCCCAAAATATCAGATTTTCCTCTTTCTCTTCTTCCTCCTCCTCCTTTTCTTTTTCTTCTTTGACACTTTCTGTTAAGGATTAGAGGCAACACAACGTAGGGGAAAGACCACAACCCTGAGAATCAGCTTTGCCACTCTGACTTAGTGGCATGAATTTGGGGAAGTGACTCCCCCTGCTCTGTGCCTCAATTTCCTCATCTATAAAATGAAAGCATTGAACTTGATGACCTTAAAGCTTCCTCTAGACTCTAAATCTATGTTCCTATGCATTAAAAATCCTCGTCTCCTTGTCTAGTCATTGGGACCCTTTCCCTGCCCCCCAATCTAATCAGTCATTGAATCCTCTTGCTATTTCCTTCATAATCTATGGCATTTCTTGATCTTGTCCTTTTCATTTTCACTACCACCACAGTTGACCCAAAGCAATGAATTTCTAACGATAGAATTTCTGGCCCTGTGATGGGTGAGGGGAGAAATTTTTGAGCAATGGGCTTGCTTGTCCCTTTCCAATCATATCTCATAAATGCCTTGGCAGAAAGAATGCCTGTGGAACAAGAACAGGAAGGCAAAGACTCATAAACAGAACGACAGGGAGCCCAGCCCATTGTGTAATCACGATGGAAGGCAGAGCTTCCAGCAACAGAAATGCTGCAGGTGTGGTGGCTCTCTCTCCAAGCATGGCTGTAATCCCTTTCACTCACTGCTTCTCTCCCGGGGGCCCAATTACTGGCCAGGGCATAAAAGCCAGCAAAAGAAAGATACTTTTGCTAGTGATTGTGTGATCAGTCAAGCTGTTCCTGCTGGCATGCCAGGGGAGTGATTCAAAGTAGATTTCTATATGTTTGGCAGGTATGAGAGTTGTTCTGGGTTCTGACCTTGGGGAATCCTTATTACCTATAGTATTGGGAGTTACCTTTCCTGCTGTTCCTTTTGTATGAATTTTGTGTGTCTCCTCTCTGGCCAG
The DNA here is from genome assembly GCF_028583685.1 of Petaurus breviceps papuanus. NCBI lineage: Eukaryota > Metazoa > Chordata > Mammalia > Diprotodontia > Petauridae > Petaurus > Petaurus breviceps. Next base: position 1,431,730 of record NW_027187419.1, read on the forward strand.
TGCAGCTGGTTCTGGCTCCAGGGAAGATGTGTGTGTGTGTGTGTCCTTCCATGTGTATTTGCTGGGAAGGGCAGCATCCTTCCAATTGAAGATTAGAAGTCTCAAAGTTTGTAGGTAATGGGAAAACTGGGTGGTCCACTAGAGTAAGAGTTCTGACTTTTGTGTGTGTGTCCTGGTTCTCCCACCTCCCACCCCTCACCTTTGGCAGCCCAGTGAGGCCTACTGATCTCTTCTCAGAATATAATACAATTTTTTAAATTAATAAAATTAAATCAGTAGGAATACAAAGGAAAATACTGAAATAAAGATACGGTGTTTTCCCTCCCTCAAGTTCATGGGCCCTAGGTTAAGAACCTAAAGGTAGTCGTGGTTCTCTCAGGTAGAATTATTGCTACGAGAATGAAACAGCATCTGGCCCATGATTCCTTTTCTGTGCCTTCTCCTGTACCTCCACTCTAGAAAACTATCTATGTGCCCCATCAGACTGTAAGTTCTATGCAGGCAGGGACAATACTTAAAAGGATGTTTAAAAGGAATAGAAAGTTGTACATAATAGAATTGCTGTTTCATGTGCAATCATCTTTTAAAAAAATTTTTTTTTACTATGTTATGGAAATGCTTGTTTTATTACATGAATTAAAATAATTAATTAGCTTTTAAAAATGAAGGCAGGGGCAGTGTTTATTTAAATAAATATTTTTATTTTTATTATTATATTGTTATTTATATAATATACTTATAGTTATATATTATTTATTAAAATAAATAATAAATTTAAATGCTCTGTCAGCATATTATGTTTTTATCAGCACCTAGTACAATATCCTGTACCTTTAGGTAACTATGAAAATGTTTATTGAATTCAAAAAAGAAAGCATCTCCACCCAGGCTTGCAAAGCTGATCTTGTCTACTTCCTAGGCTTCCTTAGGAAGAGTGGCACACTGAAGGTTCTGGGAACCTTCTTTAAACTAGGTCCTTTAGGGAATCAGCATGACTTAAGCCAAGCAAGGGCAAATGTGGAAGACATATGTTAGTAACAATAGGAAAATGGACTAAAATAAATCCCCAAAGTCAGCAGAATTGTCTTTGATGATGCTAATGAAAGTAGTGAATATATGAGTGGTGGAAAATGTAGATCAAAATTATGGGGTCAGTTGTATGTAATTAGTGCATCTTGTAAGTAAATGAAGGTAATGTCTAGGAAGGGGTGCCACAATTCCACTGGCCCTGGCAAGAGGCAAGACTGGATGGAGCGGCTAGGTGGTGCAGTGAATGGAGCACTGGCCCCAGAGTGAGGAGGACCTGAGTTCAAATTTGACCTCAGATTTGATTACCAAATTAACAGATTAACACTTACTTGTGTGACCTTGGGCAAATCACTTAACCCCAAATGTCCTGTCTCCCCCCCTCCAAAAAGCAAAAAAAAAAAAAAGAGTCAAGACTGGTCCTGTTGTTCTGGAAAGCTAGAACACCATGGGGTTATGTTTTTCAAGGTAGCAGGTTCACATTAGGTTGAAGAGTCAGAGTGCCTTCTGTATCCACAATGGCTGGTTCCTTGCTCAGTGAGCTCTATGTGACTCCCTGTGTTTTCCTGCTATGAGAACAGGTTGTAGAAGGTTAGCCCTGTCTATTTGTTTTCTGGGGAAATGGAAATGTTTGAGAAGATTTCAGTAATCTTTGTGGGTCTATGGAGTAAGCTAAGATTTCATTCTGGGTGAGATAATCTATCTAAGGTCTTTTCTAACTTGAAGTTTATGGTTATAGAGATCACTGCAGGAATTTACGTAGGATGCTAATTGACTCCACATCCATCTGGCTAATGGGGACCTGAAAGCATCCTCTGAGGTATTCCTTCCCCTGCAGCTATACAGGGATAGCAGGAGAGAGAAATCCACAGCTGGCAATGGAAAGTGGTGTACATGATGAGGTATGAGCTCACAGGATGGAAAAAGTTGTACCCTATTCCTATATTTGGAACACTGCATCCAGTTTTAGTGATATTGGCAAGTTGGAGCACATCTAGAGGGAGATGACTGCCATGGTAAGGAAGAATTGTGAATATGCCGTTTGAGGATAGGCTGAAGGAAATGGGGATAGTTAGCCCAGAGAAAACCCAAGAGCATTTGAGGAAGGGGGAAATGCTAGAATCATCCAAGTATTTGAGAACTCTTATTTGGACAAGGAACTAGATTTGTTTTGATTGGTTCCAGAGGGCCAAACCAAGGACAATGATGAAAGTCTACAGAAGAAAAGCAGAATCAAGCTTGATGTAAGGGAAAATTCCCTAGCTAGAGTAAGTTTAGAACAAGTTGGAAGCTAGAATAGGTTTCCTTCAGAGGTAGTGAGCTCTCCACCTTTGGAAATCTTCGAAAACATGCTGGATAAACCCCACTGATTTGGGGAGGTTGTACAGGAAATGGTTATTTAGATATGAATTAGATTAGATAATCTCGAAGGTCCCTTCCAACTCTAAACTTCTGTGATTCTGTGTCTGGGAGTAGATGCCCTGTAATTAATAATCATTCCTTTCCTTTCACATATTGTAATTGTGCCCCTGAGTGCTATAGATAAAAATTATATTGTAGAAAGAATATATAATAATAACAATAATAATAATATCACCATATTTATATAACATTTCAAGATTTACTGTATAAATTTTTTAGATGCTTATTTTAAAACTAGCCAAAGCTTTCCCCTACCCCATTCCCACTCTCTACCTCAAACTTCGCCCTAGGGACCTTGAGGGAAAAGGAAATGGAGGACCTTGTGGCTCTCATTAAGGAGGGCATGGGAGGGAAGGGGAAGATTTGAATATTTGAATCCTTCTAAGGGATACCTAATTCCAGTTGCATAATATTGCTCTACTTAGTGACTATGACAAATGAAGGGCCCCAGATGGAGAAGGGCTTTGTTTTGGACTTGAGGAAAAAGATCTGACCCGTTAAGCTAGCCCTGACTAGGGGAAAGGAATCAAAGAATTATCCTGGCAGTTTTGGGCTGTCTCATCATTTCTTTCCAGTTTGGTGCTGGAGAACGAAGGTGATTTCTAATGAAGTCTTCATATTTCATGGTAAAAATTTGTTTTCAGTGCTGAGATCATCCTTAATCCTCTGTCTAACGTGTCATCAAATATGGGCTTTGCTCCTCTACCATTTGGTCTACCATTTTGGTAAAACAAAAGCAAAAACAGTCCTCCTATCTCACCTGACACACCTGCTTTCATAATTCTGTCAGTCATTGACCCTCCCTGAAAAGACTTCTATATGCATAGTCATGGGCTACTAAGCCCCAACCCTATCCAAATTTTCCACCTTTGGGTCTAATTCCCCTGAATTTATCAATGGACACAGTAAGTGGGGTGGTAATAGGACAATAGGAAACAGGTATGGGGACAGGGATCAAGGAGTGAAAAACCACTGTGTTTGAGGGGGAGGGAGAGAAGGGCAGAATAAAATCTCATTTCTAATCACATAAAGAGGCTATGTACTAGTTCTTCGAACATTGACTTTGGATTCAGGAAATCTTAGGTTCATGTCCTGACACTGACACTTGCTGGGACTAGCTTGTCCTCTTGTTACATGACGCTGCATGGCTCTTCTGAACAAGTCATTGATATTTCTCAGGTGCAAGTCACCACTGGCCACATACATAACCTATCATGCATCTCTCCAGTGGTCGCTTGGTTCCTTGCAATTTCGATTATTGTGATGAAGTGGTCTTCCACAATTTGTAGCCATAATCACACTGCGAGAATAGCATTGTTGAAAGGATAAGCTTTTACAGTAAGTGAGAAGTTCTACATTACTGAAAGCTCTGTGGGGTTTCTCAGATGGAATCCTAGGCAAGGAGGTACCATGAAAAAAGGACATATTAAAAGAGGATCAGTCAAGAAATTTAGGGAAATGAGCAACTAACTTTAAGAATGTTTCCACCTGGGGTGGCAAGGTGGTGCAGTGAGTAAGAGTGCTGGCCCTGGAGTCGGGAGGACCCGGGATCGGTTCCGGCCTCAGATACTTAACACCCACACAAAATAACTGGCAGTGTAACCTTGGGCAAGTTAATAATTGCTATATAATATAATATAATATAATATAATATAATATAATATAATATGATATGATATGATATGATATGATATGATATGATATGATATGATATAATATAATATAATATAATAATATAATAATAATTGCTTAAAAAATAATGTTTCCATCTAAAGTTGGAAGGTTGTACTTGGAAATCTGCCCTGTGATACATCATGATCGAAGCTGAGGAGGAAAGTCTCTCTGATCTGGGTCTAAAACAGGTTGGTACTGAAAATCTCTGCTGCAGTGAATTTTGGTTTTGTGTAAGAATGAACTCTCCTGGAGTGGCCAGGTAGCACAGTGAGTAAGAGCACTGGCCCCAGAGTTGGGATAACCTGGGATCGAATCCAGGCTCAGACACTTAACACCCACCCAGAAACACCTGGCTGTATAACCTTGAGCAAGTTACTTAACCCCAATTGCTTAAAAAAAAAAAAAGAATGAACTGTCCAGGAGTGTGCTGTTTCCTAAGTAGTGACCTCCCTGTTACTGAAGGTATACAAGAACAGGCTGTCAAAGATTGTTGTAAAGGGATTTTGCCACAGACCAGGTTGTTGGATTAGATGATCTAGGGTCCTTTCCAACTCTAAAATTCTGTATTTCCATGATTCATATATTAAGCTGTTCCAAGCAGAACATATGACTAAACTCAGTCCTTATAATCTATCCACCTGGATACATTGTAGCTTCCTGGAGCAAGTTTGATCAGCCCACTTGTCCCTCAAACAATACAACTCTAAATGTAGACGATTTCTCACATTTGAGCAAAGTAGATTTGCTATTCTACACAGCTTAGTAAATGAGGGATGATTGGTTAGCTCATCAGCCAGGAAGGATACGGTAGACATTGTCAAATTTGTCCTACAGCACAAGTCTGACCATTTCACTTGTCTGTCCAAAAGCTTTCAACGATTCTATATTGCCCAGAGGACAAAACACAAATCGTTTAGCTTGGCATTTAAAACCTGTTGCAGTCTGGCTCCAACCTATTTTTTCTGGATCTACTTCATATTATTCCCCTCCAAGAAATCTAGGTTCCAGACAAACAGGACGACAAGCTGTTCCCCTATTCTTTGATCCTCTTTTCTACCTCTATGTGTTCATTCAAGTCCTTCTTTGTGTCTATGACACACTCCTACTCATCTATGCCTGTTGACATCTTTCTCTTTCTTGAAAGCAGAGCTCAGGTGTCCATTCTTTCATAAAGACTTCCCTGATGCCCCCAGTTCAAAGACCAACTCTCCTTTGATACTTTGTCAGACTCTCTCATTTGTCCTTATATTCCAACTCGTAACACAATTATTTGTGTGCTATTATATCCCAGCCCTCCCACTTTTAACCTGTATGACCTTGGTCAAATCATTTAACTTCTTGGGCCATTGGTAAAATGAAGGGGTCAACTAAGTTATTTCTAAGATTTTTTTTTTCTTCCCAGATCTAAATCCTATGATACCTAATAGTTTATAAGCTTCTTGAAAGGAGAACTTGTGTCATCTGATGTGGAAGAAAGGTGCCATTATAAAGACTGGCTTTCCAAAAATGTTTTGGTCCCAAAGTGGAAATGCTAATAAGGAAAGGAGTAACTTACTCACAATGCTATCAGCCTAAGACTCAAGAGATGCTGGGAAGAAGAGAAGCCACACAACGGAATGGCAGAAACTTCTGGGATTCATCATACCGATTAAGAATGTGAAATCACTATGCAAAATGAGCAGACTGTCAGATATGTGATAAAAAAAAAAATACCTTATCTAAGACTGAGATGTGGCTGTTATATCAGGTGAGTGGTTCCATGAAGAACCAGCTCAGAAGAAGAAACAGGAATAGACATGGACACCAGATGATGAAGGGGTGATAGGTGTTTCAGGGGCTCCAATAAATGACCAGAGTCCCTGCTGGGCAGTCTGGAATGAATTCATAGGAACCAAGCAATCTTTTAAGTCAGGATTGTAAAAGTTTATTGCTACACTTTACAGCGGGCAGGGGTTCTTAGGGAACCTGCAAACTTAAAGAAGTCATGGGTATAGTTTATAAAGAGTTTCAATAGTAAATCAGATGCCAATTATGCTAACTAGGTGAGTAAGGGTGGGATTAGGGAGGAGTTAAAGAATGGTCAGTGCTTAAAGGAATGTGCACTTTTAATATCAACTGCTCAGGCGTATTGCCCATAATTCACTGGGAAATAGCCCAAGGTGGGGGGCGGGGCTACCTGGAGGTGTGGTTTTAGGCTTGAAATGTCACTAAGTCAGCTAGTGGTCAGGGCTGACTGAGAAATGCCTAGTCTGCCACCCATCAGTGTAATGTTCGACAAGATGGATGTTGGGAACCAAGGCTAACAGGGATTCAGTATGTGTATAATTGGCTGAGGAGTTAACTTACAGATAGTGCATTGAAGGATTCATAGGTGCAGCTGGCCATTATACTAAGGGGAGATAAACAGTTCATGAATTGTTGCTAGGCAGAGTGCTGGCAGGGAGAAGGGGCAGAGTTAAGGCTCTGAGGCTGGGGGGTGGGGGTGGGAAATGTGATTTTACAGAGTTTTATAAATTGATTTTACAAACTGATGCTACAAACATAGACACCCCAAGCACACCATCACAGAGGAGTGAGAGAGCTAGCTAAGGCTGTGGGGGCCTATTTTCACTGAAGTTCTCAAATCTCCTCATATCATTGGGACTTCCCCATTAGTGTTATAAGGTTTTTGTTTTTTAATCAATTGATTGACAAGCATTAACCACCTACCTTGTAGGTGATAGGTAGTGTGCTAGGCATTGGAGATCCAAAGGCAAAAATGAAACAATCCTGCCTTTTAGGAGTTTATAATCCCATGAGGAGAGACAACATATATGTATATATATATATATATATATATATATATATATATATATATACACACACACACACAGGGGTATGTACAGCACAGATACAAATTAATTTGGTGGTAACAGCTTGGGGAATCAAGGAAGACTTTTTGGAGAAGGTAGTGCTTGATGTGAATCTCGAAGAAAGCTAGAGATTCTAAGAGGCTGAAGTAAGGAAGAGGATTCCATTTCCAGGCATGGGAATGGGAGTGTTGTGTGAGAGAGAACAAGACTAGTTCAATTGGAACATAAAATTGTGTGAAGGAGAGTGATTTGCCTAGTAGGATAAGCTGAAATCAGATTGTGAAGGGTTTTAAAAGTCCAGCAGGGAAGTAGGGACAGAGGTAGAATATTTCAGGGTAAAGAGAGGAGAGTGGAGTGGAATCAAAGGATCTGGGTTCAAATCCCAGCTCTTCTTTTTACTACCTATGTGGCTTAGAACAAGTCAGTTAACCTCTCTGGGGCTCAGTTCTTCACCTCTCAATTGAGTAGCTTGGATTAGATAGCCTCTGACTTCTCTTCCAGCTCTAAATCTATGATGTTGAGTTTGCTTGTTCTAGAGACAAGAGGGAGCCACTGGAGTTTTTTGAACAGGGGAATGACATGGTTTGCTCTGTGCTTTAGGAGTATCACTCTTGCATCCTGCAGAGTGGAGAAAGGAGAGGGAAATGAGTTGGGGAGATCAGTTAGGAAGCTATTGAAGTAGTCCAGGGAACAGGTGACAAAAGCTTGAACTACCATGGTGGCTAAATAAGTGGAAAGAAGGAGTGGGTTTGAGAGACACTGCTGAGATAAAAATGAACCATATTTCACAACTAACTAGACATGTAGGGTCAATGAGGAGTCTAGCTTCTGTGGGACTTGAAGTAAGGGCATGGTGGGGAGGGAATCAGTACTATTCTCTTGCTAATAATAAACTCTATTTCTGAGTTTCATGTTTTGTAATAAATATGCTTTATATTTAAATGTGCATTGGAAGTTTATTGCTCAATTGTAATTGTTTTGTAAGCTGTTTCTTCTTTCACAACATGACTAATATGGAAATAGGTTTTACATGATTGTACATATATAACCTATATTAAACTGCTTACCATCTTAGAGAGGGGGAGGGTACCAAAAGAGAGAGAAAATTTGGATAAATTTATTAAAAATGAATTTTAAAAATTGTCTTTACACATAATTGAAAAAATAAGATACTATTTTTTTTAAAAAAGAAGTTTATTGCTCAAAGTAGCTCCTCATCCCCAATGAATGGTGGTGGTGGTTAAACAAAATGTGATATGTTATAGAATCTTATTTTTTTGCTATAAAAATGGATAAATATGGGGAATACAGAAAAGCATGAGAAGATTTGTAGGAACTGATGCAGAGTGAGGTCAGCCAAACCAGCAAGATGATATATACAATGACCTCATCAATGTAAGCAGAAAAATAGAAATAACAAAAAAAAACTGAAATTGAGTGCTATGTAATTATGTTGACCAAGCTGAGTCCTTGTGTAGGGCACAGGGACCCTAAAAAATCCCCTACCCAGAAAAATTAAAAGTCAAAGGTATCTTGAGGAAGGAACAGGAAGTTTATTCAGTTCTCCTGAGAAGAGGGCGTCCCTTCCACCAGTATGAACCAGCAGAATGAGGTGTATTACAAAAGACAGAACAAGAATTTATACCCTAATGCAATCAAGTCCCCTCCCCCACTTCCCTTCTCCCATTGGCTGGGAGGTGGGCTCTCAGTCTTGGTGCAAAATCTAACCCAAAGGTCGCTAACAAAGAAGCCCGCCACTATCTCCTATTGTCTGGGAGGCGGGACAGGGAGCCAAGGTATTGGTCACATCCTTATTTGGTAGCATATGAAGCTAGTGAGAGAAAAAGGTCACAAGCTAGGGTGGAGGTCAAAAACCTTCGAAGGGGCCTAATGCTGATAAGGGTGTGGCATACAAGCATGGAGGTGGAAAACTCTTGATGGGAGCCTAATGCTGATGTGGCAGTAGTAAAGAGGGGGGGGAAGGGTGAAACTGAAATTCGGGCTTGCTCCCACAAAACTTATGGGCTGAGAAATTTTCATCTTTCTCATTCATCCTGAAGGAGAGATATCAGAATGTACCTCCCTCCCTTTTGTGTAGAAGGGGGGGACTATATGTGTGTTACTATTGGACTTAGTTGATGAATTGGTTAATTTTACTGAACTGCTCTTCCCCCCCCCCCCCCTTTTTTTTTATTCCTATAAGGCATTGTTCTCTGGATGAGAGAGAGGGAAAGGGATGTATTGAAAACTGAAGGTCATATAAAAACAAAACAAATACAACTTTAAGACTAATGTTTGTTTTTAAATCGAAGCCTGTTGCTGTTCCGGTTTGGGGTAGACTGAAAGAACATTCCTAAGGGAAGGCAAAAAAGAAGCCAAATTCGGATGTTTCTAGAAAAACCTAGGGTTGAGTCAACTACTGGCAATGGCAATATTTACTGGAGGGAAGTTCCCCCAAGACTGAATCCAGTCTATTTATTCTTAACTGATTTCTGGATGACTATCTTTATGTCTCTAGCACTTTGCAAATAGTTGGTGCTCAACAAATGCTTGCTAAATTGAAGAAAGAATCCAAGCCCCTGTTGCAAAGTTAAATGGGTAAATCTCTCAAATCTTTGCGCAAGGGCAGTGGGATTGACCAAAGGGGCTGCTCTGTGGGGATGCCCTGGGAGATTTTATTGTGTTTTCTTTTCTCCCTTCTGGTTTCTCTCCAGTCTCTTTCCAGATCCTGCAGGGAAATCTGTGGAACCTGGAAGAGGACCCGCCCCAGACCAGCTGCATTTCTGCACTGGTTAAGGTTGAGGCGTGTAATGAATTTAGATTTAATTTGCAAGTGAAAAAGCTTGCTTTCTTTTGTAGCTTACACCAAAGCTCAAACGTCTAAGCTTCCAGGGTTTAAGTCTAATTAACTGTATTTCACAGCTTATTTAAAGAAAAGAATGGAGGCATTAAAATTGTAAAATCTAATTTTTGAGTAAATCTTTCAGCGCAAAATTAATGTCGCAGCATTAGAGCCGCCTTGGCAATATATCTCTTGTCTTCAAATTTCAAAATGAGCTTTTGCAAACATGAAATTATTCATTAGACTGTCTGGTAAAGAGATAAATAAGTGTCTCTTCAAATCCAAGATCTCCTCTTCTCTATTTAGCCAAAGACGGAGTCATTTGGTTTGAGGGGCAAGTGGGCTGATCAGATTTGCTCCCTCAGACAGGTAAGAAGGCGAGAAGAAAAACAGACAGGAGAACTGAGGGGGGAAAGGAGGATGCCTGAGGACTGTTGACAGCATCTCTCTGCCCACTAGGTTTTCTACTGTCAACTTTTAGGGGTGGGGGTGGGGTGGATCTGAAGGATTCTGAGGAGCTACTGAATGATTATATCCTTCTTCAGCTCATAGGCTCAAAGATTGTAGAGCTGAAAGATCATCAAACCTAATCCCTCCATTTTACAAATGAGGAAACTGAGGCCCGGAGAGGTGATGTGACAAAGAGTTAGCAAATGGGGGTGGGGGGAATCCCAATCCAAATTCAGACTTCAAATCCAAATATTGCATACCCCCAGGAAGTGGGTACCTGGAATTTAGGTGCAGTGCCTTGAGATTTTCTAGAAGAAACAGGGAGGCAGTTCTGTTCCTGATGGGAAATCAAACCAGCCACCCTTCCTTGATGTTCCCATGCCATATTTGTATAGTGTGTGATCTCTTGGATTGGTAGATGCCGCTACTAAGTTAGTTCCTTTGTCACAGGGCTGCCATTAGATCCTCACAACGATCCTGTGAGGTAGATGCTATTATTATCCTTGTTTTACAGTTGAGGAAATTGAGGTAGGCAGAGGTTCAATGACCTGCCTGGGGTCACACAGCTACTAAGTGATTGAAGCAGGATTTTAATTCAAGTCTTCCTGACTCCAGGCCTAGTTCTCTATGCATTGTACTACCTAGCATAAGCAGGTACATTTGTGTGTTTTTCTGTATGTGCCTGTCCCCTGTGCTTTTGGTGACCTACCCATGTGCCCACTTTTTCATGTTGCTGTCTGACTGCTCCAGACAACAACCAGTGATCTGCACTGAACAGAGTCTCAGCACTCCAGAATCTGATTGATCAAATCCTGACTTGGCTACTTATTAAATGTGTCACTCAACCTCTCTCTGATCTTCAGTTCAATTCAATAAATATTTATTAAGCACCTATTATTTGGCAGGGGGCGGGGCAGCTAGGTGACACCATAGTGTATGGAGCCTCTGGTCTGGAGTCAGGAGGACTCTTCTCCCTGAGTTCCAATCTGGCCTCAGATACTTGCTAGCTGTGTGGCCCTGGGTAAGTCACTTAACCCTATTTGCTTCAGTTTCCTCATCTGTCAAATGAGTTGGAAATGAATGAACAACAACCAAATATATTGGGCACTATGCTAAGCATTTTGTTGTTCATTTGTGTCTGACTCGTAGTTTCCTTAGGAAAGATACTGGAGCAGTTTGGCATTTCCTTCTCCAGCTCATTTGATAGATGAGGAAACTGAGGCAAACAGGGCTAAGTGACTTGCTCATGGTCACAAGCTAGTAAATATCTGAAGTCAAATTTGAATTCAGATCTTCCTGACTCCAGGCCAGGTGCTTTATCCACTTGGACACCTAGATGCTCTTCCCTACCCTTGAGGAGCTTACAATCTAATGGGGAAGGCAACATGCAAACAAATACATAAGGCAAGATACATACAGGATAAATAGGAACTAATTAATGAGGGAAAACAATGGAGTTTAGAAGGATTGGGGAAGGCTTCCTACAGAAGCTGGGATTTTAGTTGGGACTTAAAGGAAGCCAGGGAGGTCAGTAGTCAGAGTGGAGGAGGGAGATCATTCCAGCAGGTGGGGTGAGGGGCTGGGGGTGAGGAAATGAGAGAGAATGAATGCCCAGAGCCAAGAGATGCAGTGTCCTGTTAGTGGAACAGCCAGGGGATCAGTGTCATTGGATCCAAGAGTATGTGTTGGGGAGTAAGTATAAAGACACTAGAAAGCAAGGAGGTGGCTAGGTTAGGAAGGGCTTTGAATGCCAGAGAGGGCATTTTGTATTTGCTCCTGGAGGCAACAGGGAGTCACTGGAGTTTACTTGGTTGGGCATGATGGTGGTGGTGATGACATGTTTGGACCTAAACTTTAGAAAGATCACTTTAGTGGCTGAAGAGAAAGGATGGATTGGAGTGTGGGGAAGACTTGAGGCAGGCAGACTCACCAGCAGGCTATATAATGTAGGTGGGAGGTGATGAGGGTGATGAGCTCTAGAGTTCTTCATCTGTAAATTGAGGGGGATGGGCTAGGTCATGTTCCAAAGATGAGGGGATGCTCTTCAGGTAGTCTCCAGAACCAGTGTCTCACGGCTAGTCCCCATCCTCTTCTGAGATGCTTGTCCTCTATTTCTCAATGGTGCTGATATAGAGTAGCTGGGTTAGCGCAAGATGAGACCAAAGTGGGACAGGCATGCTGAGGAAGAGAACGGTGGCCAGCCCCAAGACCTTTTGGTCACCCTGGAAGTTGGAGAGAACAATGCCAGGAGCTGGAGGGGAAGATCCTTCACCAGAGGTAGAAAATCAGCAAAAAAGCTCCATGTTTGCTTATTAGGAGAAATCCCAGCCCTAATGGGAACTTCTTTGAAGTAATCACTTCTCAGAATCTATTTGGGTTTGAACATATTCTGCTGAATTATTTAAAGAGAAGGGTAGGGATAAATCGGCTCTTTGAGATAGTGGGCATTAGAACTTGAGGATGGCCCAGAGTCCATGTCCCCTGGGTTTGAGAGGAGGAGAATGCATAAACACTGACTTCTTCCTCCTCTTCCACTGCCACCTGCTTCCTCCCTCCCCAAACAAGCTTCTTATAGGTAACGATAATAATAACCTACATTTCCTTAGCCTTTTAAAGCTTGGAAATCACTTTCTTCACAAGCTTTCCTGTGAGATATGTGGTACAAGAATTATGATCACATTTTAGAGATAAAGAACTGAAGATATAAGATGCATGAAAGCTTGCACATAGCTAGTAAGTGATAGCACTGAGATCTGAACCCAAGGTGTTCATTTTCTCTGTGTGTGTGTGTGTGTTTCTCTTTGCTTCTCTGTGTCTGTCTGTCTCATCAAGGGTAGCTTTTTAACACAGGAGATAAGCAGATATTTTTGTGCTAGGAGTTGAGGGCAACTAGCCCAAAGTATAAGTATCCCTTCCATATCATGATTTTCCCCATCGTGGTTTTGATATATAGTGGGTTGACACACAAAAAATTAAATTTGGGGGGAGTTTTGTAGAATCCACAGATTGACATGGGAAGGCCAGCAGAAAAAGTTTAGAAAGTCAAAAATGCATAAAATATATGTATAGTATTGTATGATATAGCCTATGCACAAATACTTAACCAAATTTCACAATGACGTCCTGTTACTATCCCATAGAAGAAAAAGAAAAACAAAATCAGACTTCTCAGGTGCAAAGGGAGGGCCAAAAAATTTTATGTGGATTTTTCAGATTATGAAGGTGCCATGCCTCTAACCCCCATGCCATGGAAGAAATAACTTTATCTCCAACCCAGCTGACAGAGTATCTGAAAAACTGGCTGTTGGATGTTTTCCTTTGGAGTCTGACAAATATTTTGTCCTCCAGAGTCTTCCATTAAAATGCAAATACCCCTTGGAACTTGGGATGGGAACAGGGAAAGGAAAGCACCAGAAGGGAGAAGAGGAGTCTGCCATGGGCTGTGGGAGTTATTAACTTAGGCTGAGGTCTTTCAATAAAGTATCTTCAAAGAGGGTAAGGTCACCCCCTCACCCTCTTTCAATAAGCAGGGGTAAGGAGGGCAGGGGCTAGGGAGCACCGGTCCTTTAGCTCTAAGCTCTGTACTTTACAAAATTTTCTGCTTCTGAGTCAGTGTGAGTCAATGTGCTGAATCTGGGAAGCCCTGGTCAGCTCCTGATTATTTCCTACTCTCCTCAGAGTTAACATCAAACAGCAAACATCAGAGGAAATGAAGGGGAAAGAGTATAAAGGAATAAGCATTTATTAAGTGCCTACTATGTACCAGGAACTGAGCTAAGTGCTTTGCTAATATTATCTCATTTGATCCTCACAACCATCCTATGAAGTAGATGCTATTATTATCCTTGTTTTATAGTTGAGGAAATAGGCTAAGTGTCTGAGGCTGGATTTGAACTCAGATTTTCTTGACTCCAGGCTCAGTGCTCTATCCATGGCACCACCTAGCATACCAAGCATACTCAGTATATTCTAAGTATGTCTCCCTGCCCTCCTGACTGTAGAGGGAACAAAAAAAGAAGCTGGGCTGTGATTTTTTGCTGGGAAGAAGTAGAAGAAAGGTCAATGGCTACTCACTATTTTACAGTGTACCAGGGTGGGGGATACATTTCCTAATCCCAGTGTTGATTAATCCCTTTGAGGTATTAGAAGAAATAGAGGGGAAACATTTGAGGAAATAGAACCCTGGGAATTTTACCTCATCTGAAAGTGATCTCCCCAAACTAGATATATTCCTCAAGGCTCTGTTCTGGACCCTCTTCTCCTCTCTTGGTGATGTCATTAACTCCCATAGGTTTAATTATCACCTCTTTGCAGATGACTTCCAGCTTCATTTATCAGCCCTAGCCTCTTCCCTGAGCTCAGTCTTATGTTACCAGTTGCCCATGGGGCATTTCAGACTGGATGTCCCAGTAGACACCTCATACTCAATATATCTAACACTGAACTCATTCACCACCAGCCCCATCCCTCTCTCAAACATCCCTATTCTTGTCAAAGACATCACCATTCTTCTAGTCACTCAGGTTCATAACTTTGGTGTTATACTGGACTTCTCACTCTTCTTCTCCCCATGTATACAATCAGTTTTCCATCTTGAGTTTTTATGCCCATAATCATTTCCTTTTAAACTCAGCCAGTCCTTCCTTGAAACAAAGGAAAGCATCTAAGCAAGGCCAACTGCTCCCAAATACATATGCCATTTTTTAAATCCTTACCCTACACAGCTCTATAGAGGAGTGTATCAGCAATGCCATATTCACAATGCCTATGGAGATTACAGATATGCTGATATAATTATTCATCACAAAATACATCATGCTTGCCATATGGGGGAATAAACTAGAAAATTTATTAAGATACCAAAAGACTGAGTCCCAAAACCAGAGAGTGAAAGCCATCAGAGTAGTTATGACATTGGCACAGGTAGATAAAGTAGAAAGCACCCACATTTTCAAGCCTTTAAAACAGAACAGGCTACCTCAGGCAAAGGTCCTCCTCTCCCCACTCACAGCAACCACCCAGCGTCCCGGAAGTGCGCTCCCAGCAGCTCCGGCCCCTGGCAGTCCTCAGCAGGAGTCCTTAGCAGAAATTCTGGCTGACTCAAAAAGGGCTTCGCGCTGCCGCTGCCGCTGCCTCTGCTGCTGCTGCCGCCATCGCCACCACCGCCAGCCACCGCAGGAACTCTAGTTTGGCTTCCACTTCCTCTTGCTCCGCCCCTTCCTGCTACGTCAGCAAGTCCAATGGGGCATGGAAGATCTTTAAATCCCGTAACCCTTACGAGGAGGAAGATATGTTTTCTTTAGTTTTCAATGATAGATCGGTCATTACAATTCAGAATTCTATCACTTTCATGTTATTGTAGTCATACATTGTTCCCTTGGTTCTGATTTGTAATTCTTCCTACAAGTCTTCTCATTTTTCTCTGAATTTCTCTTTTCTGTTTCTTCTGTACTTCTGAAGTGCAACCCTATTCCATTACATTCAAATCCCACTATTTGTTTAACCATTCCCCAAACAACAGGCACCCATTTTATTTCCAAATTTTCATTACCATAGAATGTTGTCTATGAATATTTTGATTATGTTTAGAACATTTTAAGATTGGTCTCCATAGGGTATATATGCACTGTAGTCTGTCCCATTAAATCTCCAAATTGCTCAAGAAGATACCACTAGAGTACACTATTTCCACTCTTATATTCAACTCCTGACCCCAGGAAAAATGCTATTTCTGGTTTCTAGTTCTCAGATCTATTCCACTTAGACCACTCTAGAAAGTTTCTTTTACCTTGATTTTCCCTGCACGCTGACTTGAGTAAGCTTGTATTGCAATTTTCACACCATAGTCCCCTTTTCTCCCTATCTCCCCCCTGCCTCCCTATTATTAAATGCCCCACTGGAGATACCAAACTAACCTGATATTAGTTCTCATTTTGGCTTACACCATATACTATCTTTGACCCACAAGTAACTCTTTAAGACACCTTCACCCTTCCCCGAATATCTAAAGTGTTAAGAATGATACTATCTTTGGAGCTTCCCCACCTGGCTTTCATGGAATGACTGGGAGTCTGGAGAAGTTGGTCTGGAAGCCAACACGATTCATACAATAATAAAGTAACCACCCTTTCTTTTGATGTCTGGCTCTCTCATTTTTCCTTATCACTTACCTCCCAGGATTGTTGTGAGGATCAAATGAGATAATACTTATAAAGTGCATAGCACAGGCATATAGTAGGTGCTACACTAATAAATTATATTATTATTTTTTAAAAAGGACAAAGGGATGCTTACAAAGGACTGACATGGAAAAGGTTACATCAGCTGCATTTTGAGATATTTACCTCAAATGAATAGTCTGGTCCCATGAATCTGTCCAAGGAAACCAATCAGTTCATAACAATTAAGGACCTACTAGGTGCCAGATATTGTACTAGGTACAGACAGGTGTACAACTACTCAGAATGAAACAATCCTTACTTTCAAGGAGAGGAAGATAATAAGCATATATAAAATATATACAGCATAAATATAACAGCAAATGCAAATACATACAAAATTGCTAAATACCAGGTGGTTTAGCAGGGAAGGCACTAGCAGTTGGGGGGATAAGGAAAGGCTTCATACAGAAGATAATGGTCTTAAAGGAAGAGACAGAGTACATTCCAGTCACATGGGACAGCCAGTGTAGAGACATGGAGATGAGACTTGGAGTGTGTGAGGAACAAAGAATAATCCATTTTGTCTGAACCACAAATGTTTTTCTTTATCTTTTTCCCCTTTGGAGAGTTGGGTCCAACCTATAATGACAGATTAAGTGACTTTGGGTCTCTGGAAACTAACCTATTGTGAAGGGAGAAGAGAGAATTTGGAATAAGGCAGCAAGAAATGCAGGTCCATTCTCCTTCCCTGAACCTGACTGGTCTCCAGGGGATCATGGTATAAGATATTATTACCTCCTACCTAATTTCCCACATTCTGATAGGTAGGGTAAAGGCCCTCTTCTCCCTTTTGGTTCCTCACTAGTATCTGAACCCTTCCCTGGCTTGTACCTTGGTTCACCTGCTTTGAAGTCCCCATGACTTCAGGCACCTTCAGGGCCTCATTACTTTTTATCATCTTTTGCTACACATTTTCTACTTCATCTCCCTTACCCTTAGTACAAGGAGTTTGGCATCCCTCTCATCAATTTCTCTTCTCAAAGGTGTCTGAGACCCACAGGACTGCCTGCATTTATATTTTGGGAAAAGGGTTGAGGAAGAACCTCTCAGGTTTTTGGCTACACATCTGGCATTCATTCTGCTAAATGTCTCCCATCTTCCCCTGCCTCACACCCTATCCCTCCATACCCTGCGCTAAAAGATGTCACTGGGGACAGCAGAGGAGAAGTCTTAATTGGGCATGAATCTTCCAGAAGCTATAACATTCCATTCAACATTGGATGAGCACCCATTGGCACTGGGGGAGATCCTACCCTTATGAAGTCTACCATATAGTTGTGTAGATGTTATGCAATTATGGGATCATAAGACTGAGAGCCAGAAAGGACATTAGAAATATCTAGTCTAACTCTTTCATTTTACAGAAGAGGGAACTGAGAATCCAAAAGGGGAACTAGCTTATCCGAGGTCATACATTTCTTCAGAGTGGGTAGAGACGTTAGAGTCTAACACATAGGAAACCAGGAATCATTCCTACAATCTGCTCAATGAGCAGTCATCAAGCCTTTACTTGAAGACCTCCAGTGAGGGGGAGCTCACTGTCTTCTGAGACAGTCCATTCCATTCTGGGAGAGCTTGAATTGTTGGGAGGATTTTCCTTGTATAGAGCTGAACTGGAATCTGCAACTTCCACATGTTGCTCCTATTCTTCTACATAAAAGCCCTCTAAATACTCAAAGACAGCTATCATGTCTTGCCTTCTCTCCCCCCCCCACCCCAATCTTCTTTTCTCTAGGCTAAACATCCTTCGGTCCTGCTTTTGTTGATGTTGAGTCATTTCAGTCCTGTCCGACTCTTCATGATCCCATTTGGGATTTTCATGAAGTAGATACTGTAGTAGTTTGCTATTTCTTTCTCCAGTTCATTTTACAGATGAGGAACCTGAGGCAAGCAGAGTTAAGTGACTTGCCCAGGGTCATACAGATGGTGAATGTCTGAGGCCAGGTTTGAACTCATGAAGACGAGTCTTTCTGACTTCAGCCTCAGCACTCTATCCATTATACCGCCTCACTTCCTAGCTCATGCTAGCAACCCACATATGTCATGATTTTGTCTCTTAACCATTATGGTCCTTCCTTGGATATTATACAGCTTATCAATGTCCCATCTAAAATATAATTCCCAAAATTGCATACAATGCTCTCTGTGTGATCTGACCAGGGCAAAGTACTACAGACCTATTAACACCATTTGGGTCCTATATCCCATTCCTGTCTAAAGTAGCTGTCATATCATAATGTTGGCACAGTTTGAACCTGTAGTTCACTAACAACCTCAGATCTTGATCAGATAAACTGCTACCCAACCTTTCCTATCTTATGCCTGGTGATCTTTAAAAAAAAAACAGCTAAAAAACTTTATGTTTTTAAAATTCAATTTTATCTTCTTAGGAGCAGCTTTGTAAGGTCTAGTCTGTCAATATCTTTTTGGATTCTGATTCTGTCATGCAAGGCATCTTATTCTTCCCAGCTTTGTGTCATCTATAAATCCTAGAGACACGCCACCCATGCTTTTATCCAAATGATTAATAAAAATGTTAAAAAGCATGGGATCAAGGACAGATCCCTGGAGCAGCCCAGCAAAGACTTTCCTTTGGAGCTGGCATGAACCACTGTGTCACTCCTGTCTGGCTCACACTATTCAACCAGCTCTGAATCCACCAATCAACTGGCCAGCGCCTCTCCCTCATTTCCATTAGAGGAGAATGAGAGCCTTTACCAAATGCAAATCTAGGCATTCTGTTATCTCTTGCATCCCCTTGATCTAGCAGACGAGTTACCCCATCAGAGAAGGAAATGAGGTCATTCTGGTATGAACTGCTTTTGATGAAGCCATGCTGTTTCTTTGTGATCCCAGTTACCTTTTCACAATGTTTACTAATCAACTCTTTAATAATAGATTCTAGAATTTTGTTAGGATTTGAAGTCAAGTTCAAAGGCCTATACTTTGCAAATTCCACTCTTTCCTTTTAAAAAAAAATTTTTTAAGTAGTGACATTTTCCTTTCTACAGTCCCATTGTCCCTCTTCTATTCAAAATATCCTTGACAGTGACTGAACAATCACCCTTGCTATGTTTGCCTTGGATGTAGTTCATCCTTGCCTGGTGATATGCATTCATCCTGGGCACATGAGTACTCTTATGCTATTTTGGTACTTATATTCGGTTTCTACCCCATACTAACCATTTTTGTTCTGTACTTTTAAGTTGAAAGACCATTCTTGTTAGAGAAAACTGAAGCAGAATAAAGAGTCCAGCAACCTCATCTCTTCTCCATCATCTCATCTGCTCTGATCAGCAGACCTTTCCCTTCTTTGAGCTTCCTCTTTCCCGTAAGGTAGCAAAACATCCCTTTTTGTTATTGCTAAAGTCCTTAGCTTTCCCTGTTAGTTCATTCTGAGCATTAGTGTTTAAATACTGTTCTCTGGAGAAAGAAAGGCATAGTGGACAGACCACTGGCCTGGGAGACAAGAGATTTAGTCTGATTCAGGCTCAGAGGCTTACTAGCTCTGTAACCATAGGCAAGTCACTTAAAATCTCAGGACTCCCATTTCTTCATTGTTAAAGTAGAGATAAAACCTATACTATTTATCTCCCAGACTTACCATATTATTATAATATACCATGTTTTTTTTAATTCCCCCTACCCCACCCCACCTCAATTATCTACTCTATCTTCTGTGAATGCCTTTCTAGAATCTAAGCTGGCCAACCCCTTCATTTTGCAGATGTCAGGGCTGGAGCATAGATTGACTCTGGATTTGCTGAGGGTCACATCACTAATCTGAAGTGGGATTTGAACCCAGCCCTTTTTGTTTACAAGTCCAGTGTCCTATCTACTATACCATGATGGAGGAAGATTAAAGTTTCTCTAAAACTTTCTGCCAGCAGATGAATTTTAAAATTTTTGTTGGGTTTTTGGGAAAAGATAAATTTTGCATTCACTAATATTGTTAATTGGCTTTTCTAATTTTCTAATTTCTCTGCTAGGATTCCCATTCTTAAGATGATATCTTTCTTATGTGGCTCTAATGGCAAAAAAAAAAAAAAAGGTGATGGAAGAAAATATATCAGTTCCTAGTAATTCTGGTACAGAATCTCTAGTTAAAGTATACTGGTTTTTTTTTTATTTTTAAAATCAAATTTTTTAAAATTTTGAGTTCCAATTTATTTTTCTCCCTCCAGCCTCTCCCCCTCCCATTTGGAAAGAAAACAATATGATATCCATTATGCTTGTGAAATCATACAAAATATATTTCCATATTAGCCATGTTGCCAAAAAAAGCAAGAAAAATAAAGTGAAAAAATGCTGTAATCAGTTATAATGTATTATTAGTGTGCTTTGATGCTTAGACAGAGTAGACCTTCTGTCTACATGATGTGATTTGAGGATTACTAGGAAGATTCAAGATGGCCCCAATTCTCTCCTGCCTGCCTGCCACAGTGGCTAGAATTTGGATCTGGTGTGTCATACCTCTGCAAACCCACTCTTTTCCATCATCAGCTTCAGTTCTCAGTTTCATAAAGCCTCTTTCCAGGATTCTAGCTACTGCTCCTTCCCTTTATTCCAAAGGATGTTAGAGATTAGAGCTGGTAGGGTTAACTACTTTATGAAGTATGTGGTCCAATTCATATCTTATGAGATCATCCCATCCAACCCTCCAAGTTCCTGAATTCTTTGAGGTCAGCTGGCTGAAAGTGAAGAAGAAGCCTCATTCCTTAGCACTCCGTGATCCCTTAAATCAATGTGTACATTCTCTTAGGTTTTGCTTTTTGTTTTTCTAAGTTTACTACAGGGGGAGGAAAAAATATTAATAGAAAGAAAATAGGCTTATGGGGTGAAGTTTGATGTACTTGAACCAGGATTTGGAGTCAGATGAACTACAGTTAGAACTGGGGCTTATTCTATTTATTTCCTTCATGTCTTGCTTGAAAAAATAAAATCTAAGCTGGTTTGTGAATTCCTGGAATAGCTGTATCTTTCTCCATAGTAAAATTCTACTTTCCCTTCTCACTTCCATTGTTTCTCCATGAGAAAGGAATCCATTAGGAACTTCCCATCCTTCCTCAGCTTACTTTCTCTGAAGAATTTTAGGCCACAAGATCCTACCTGTCTTTTCTCTGATCCCTTTGAAATCTGCTCCCCCCAATCTAGGATGCATACCCTGGAATTCCTCTTCCCTGTCAAAAATTCTAAGATTCCCATTATTTCATTTTGAGAAACCAGCCCCTCCTTATTAGTGAAAATCAGATCCAGAATAGAATTTTCCCTCATTGTTTCTTTCGCCATTTGAAAGATAAAATTATTGTTACAGCAAGCTGAGAAATTATTAGCTGCTGTGCTCTTGGCAGAGAGGGAGCTCCAGCATACGTCTAGATAATTGAAGTCTCCCATCAGTATTTTATCATGCTTTGTATCAGCCTTGTGACCTGCTTCCTGAACTTCTCATCTATTTCCTTTTTCCTGCCCAGGTTGTCTGTAGTATGCTCAAATGGTTATATTGCTTCTGTTTCTACTTGTAGTGATTTTCACCTAAATTTTCTCCAATAAATCAATCAATAAGCATTCCCTAATCCTCCACTATGTTGCAGGCTCAATACTAGGTGTTAGGGAGAATCTCTCCCTTCAAGAAGCTTATATTGTACCACTCTCCTCCATGACTCTCTGTCCTGCTGCCCAAATTTTCTTACGGATTACAGTCATGAGGCTCATTCTGCCAAGTCACAGTGATTCCAAGGAGGTCGAATTTTCCTTTGTGCCTTTTGTTGGATACTAGTAACAACAACACAAAGTAAGACAAGTTCAGCACACAAATAAGGTGCTAAGGTGTTATTCCAGGATCCCAAATGGGGAAGATCATTTCTGAACTCTGGGGGTTTAGAACAAGCTAAATCTTGTGCTCTGTTAGCCCCACTGTATAAACTCTCTTCCCGATTCCTGGTCTAGGCAGGAGACCAGCCTCTGTTAGATGAGGAATGGTTAAAAACAATCAGGACACCTGTTACTTTTCTCACCTTCCCTGAGTTGGGAAATCATCCCTTCACTTAATCAGCTGCTTTTTATCTTGAGATTAGGGGATGCCAAGGATTCATAGGATTTCTTCTTATTTTATAGATAAAGAATATGAGGTTGAGTGAATCACCCCAGATCACCCATAGAATTAGTAGCATGGTTGGGATTTGAACCAGTGTCACAAAGCCTCAGGTGTCTATGGAAAGTTAGAGGCCATTTAATCTAATTGATACTTGAAGGAGAATTATTTCTACGAAACTCCTGGCAAAAATGCATCTACCTGTTAGGTAAAGAGTTCTACTAAGTAAGACCCCAGCACTTCCTTAGCCTATTTCACTTTTGGATAGTTTTAACTTTGAAAAGTTCTTCCTTACATCTAGCCTAACTCCATGTCTGTGTACCTTGTACAACTCCTGGTTTTACTCTCTGGGACTGAGCAGAACAAATCCAATTGCTTTTCAACTGAATTGCCTTTCATAAAGGTCCACGCGAAGATGCCTATAACATCACCTCTATGTCTCTATGCTGAAAGTCATTAGTTCCTTCAAACAATCTTTATAGGGATAGTGGGGGACTAGCCACTGAGATCAGTCCTTGTAAGCAAGACCAGACCTTATGAGTGCCCCTGAGGTGATTCCCCACATGGTAGAGGCTAGAGACCCTGCTTCTGAGAGGGTCATGATGCTGCATAATGGAATTGCCTTCCAGAGACTGAAGCAGACTTTCTGGAACTACTAGTCTGCTAAACATGCCATCAATAGAATTGTCTTTGATTGGCTGCAGATCTGGGTGGGTGGGTGGGGATATTTAAAAGGTGCTATTCTACATGGTTCTCATCTCTTGGTTTGACCTCTTCTCTTTGTGTGACTCCTTACCTGAGAGCATTCCAATGAGAGAAGAGGGATGATGCTTTAAGGGGAGTCCCACTTTCTCTGAGGCTGACATGGTCCATGTTAACGAGGCTCAGTTTTGTGCCTGGGTATTTGTTCTTTGATTTTAGGTAAAGATTAAGCTAGAGGCTGTGACCTTGCAAATTTTAAAAGTTCAGGAGAGTGAGCCACCTTTGGTCCAGGAATGCAATCTATTCCAGGTTTTCAAGCCAGACCAACAAACAAGACACCATCCAGCTTTGGTGCTATGTTTGGGTGTGAATTTGGTCCTTGCTATGTAGAAATTGCATTAAATCTGAACCCATTCTCCCCAGAGACCAAGATAGTATAGAGCACAGCATGTCCCTGAAGGAGAAATTTATGCTTCTATTCTTGCTATATCTAAAAGCTAATTAATGTTAATTAGTTAAATGGAATTGAGGTGCTAGTCACTGGTAGGTAAAAGTGGGAGGAATACACCTGGAATGTAGACTCAGGTCAATGACTTTAAAAAAGAGACAAGTCCAAATCCACCAAAGGTACCTTTAGAACCCTTAGGGGGAGATGTTCTAGTCTTGCTCAGGGACAGCGAGGTCACAGGGATTCTCACTTCATGAGGCACAATCTCAAGGAAATTCACCTGGTAAATGGTTTCTCTGATATGAACATGGTCTAGTTTCTTTCCTAAAATGTAGCTCCATATAATAGAGTAAGGTCAGAGAGAAGCAACTAAGCCTCCTGAGGAAATTAATAATTTGGAAGAAAGGCAGATGAGTATAGAGAAACAAACTCTGGTTCTGGGCTTGAATTTAGACTCTGCCACTAATTGTTAATTGTGGACAAATCCTTTCGCCTTCATGGACTTCAGTTTTTGAACTTGTAAAGTAAGGGGGTTGGACATCTGCTGCTGTGGTTTCTTCTTCCTGTGGGACAGGTGGTATTGCTCTTTTTTAGAAAGAGTGACACATAAAAGGGTTGCTCAGACTTTTAGTGATACCTTTTCTTTCTTTAAAAAAAAAAATTCCCCTTGCCCTCTATCTCTATGGGGAGTACCCCAGTCCTCACTCCCAACTGGGATTAGTGTGAATAGTTTCTTTCAACTCCTGTCTTACCCCTGGGAGGGAATTTCAGTCCTGTCTGGTCAAGTCAAGCCAAGTCAAATCAAGGATTTCTTAAGCACTCACTATGAGTCAGGCCCTGTGCTAAGTTCTGGGGACAGAAATACAAGAGAAAGAAAGATAGTTCCAATCTTCAAGAACCTCACATTCTAATGGAAGAAGACAAGGTATAAAAGGGAGTTGAAAAACCTGGGGTGGACAGCCGAAGGAATGTGATGATGGTATTTGGAGTATGAAAGATGGCTGGTCTGGGCCCTTCTTCAAAATAGAGGCCCTGGGGAAGAATTCATGAATGAGAGAGGAGAGAGAAGGAAGGAAAAAGGCATTTGTTATATCTGCCAGGGAGTGTGCTAAGCACCGAAGATACAAATATAGGCAAAAAGAAAGATAATTCCTGCCTTCAAGGAGCTTATATTCTAAAGGGGGAAAGACAATGCACAAAAGGAAGTTAAAAGGGAGCACAGGACAGGGGTGAAGGTCCTTAGTGCAGGGTCATGATTGTGGAACAGAGTGTATAGTGGGGAGGGGGTGGAGGGTGAAGTTTAGCTGGCTTTGGCCTCTCCACAAAATGGAGGCCCTAGGAGGTACTTACCAATGGGAGAAGGGTGCCAGCCTGGCAGAAGGATATTCCAGGGTGAGAAAGTCTCAGGGTAATTAGATGTTCCTGGGTGAGAAGGCCCCAGGAGCTGAGGCAGTTTCCAAAATAAGACAACACTTGAGACATGGTTTTGAAGTCCAAAAGTTAGGATCAAAGCCTGGATGTAATTGAAAGAAAGGGACCACAAGAGTGGAGAGAAAGGGCATCTGAGGCATGATAATGGAGTGTAGAGCCTGAAGGGAGCTTGCCAGTGTAATATAAATAGTCTTAAAAAGTTTTCATAAGCTTCAAGGAGTCATTGAGGTACTCTTGAGAAGGAGGAGTAGAGCTGGGGCCCTTTCTCCAGTATTCCTTGCCCAAGGCAAAGGTTCCTGTCTCCTTTACACACAATAATATATAATAGATTCATAAAAGAGGTGTGAGGTACCATGTGAAGGTTCAAAGGGAGAAAGATAGTTATTGCCTTGGGAATACTGGGAGGCTTCCTGGAAGAAAGGGCTTTTAATGTGATCTTTAAGAGATGGGTTGGGATTCAATAGAAGTGTTTTCTACCTGGTACACAGGAGTTGGACAGCTGGGTGGTGCAGGGGATAGGGCTATGGGCCTGTAGTCAGCAAGACTCATCTTTCTGAGCTCAAATCTGGCCTCAGACGATTACTAGCTGTGTGACCCTGGGCAAGTCACTCAACCTTATTTGCATCAGTTTCCTCATCCATAAAATGAGCCGGAGAAGGAAATGACAAACTACTCTAATGTCTATGCTAAGAAAACCCCAAATAGGGTCATGGATAGTCAGACACAACTAACAATAACAATTAACACCAGGATCAGACTCTCCTCAAGTTTATGGCCAATTTTTGCAGAATCTTATTGATGAAACATCCACAAACTTTAGGGCTTTGAAAAATTACCTCTTCTTCATTCTTTCTTCCTGCCTCCTCAGTTATGGGTTCTTAATAGCAATGACATGCTTTGGTACAGCCCTTTACAGTTTTCAAGCAGTTACCTTATAGAAACCCCATGAGAGAGGTAGTACAATTTCACTGTAGATAGAGTTCTGGGTCTGGAGTGGAGGATACCTGCGTTCAAATCCAGCTTCAGACACTTTACTACTTGTATGACCCTGAATAAGTCAGTTTCCTCAAATGTAAAATAATAAGACTTAAACTCTCATAATTATTGTGAAGACAAAGCACTTAACATAGTGCCTGGTACCTAACAGGTTTGGGAAGGACCTTAGATGTCATCATCACCATCATCATCATCGTCACCGCCACCACCACCACCATCATCATACACAGAACATTAAATATAAAAAGGAATATCAGGATAAAAATTCATTCTCAGACTGTTTCTAGCTGAACTCCATTGAAATACATGAGAACAGTCTAAAAGCAACAATAACAACAGTCATATATATATATATATATATATATATATACACACCTACCCACATATATACATACTCATACACACACATCTATCATTTTAATGTTTACAAGTTACCTTATATCCATCATCCCCTTTGAGTCTTACTACAATGCTGAGAAGAAAGACCCGCAACTCTTATTTTCTGCATTTTATTAAATGGTCAATCAAAGATCATTAAGTGACTAGGTCATTAGGTGACTAAAGTCATTAAGTGCCTAGGCCATGGTCACAGAAAACTAGAAGTGATGGAGGCAGCTTTGGAACCCAGGTCTTTTGGGCTCTGGGTTCAAGACACTGTCCACCACAACATCAATTTCAATACCCTCATTTTATAAATGAGAAAACTGAGACCTAGAGTGATCAATGACAATGTCAAATTCAGGGAGGAAATGAGCAGATGGGATATGAATCCCAGTTCTTTGTGCTTTACTATGCTGCGTACGATCTTTTTTCACCAAGAGCCCTGCTAATTACTTTGTTTTGTTCCATATGTAGAAACTGGCCCATTTGAGATCAGTAAAATCTAGCCTTTCTTGGTGAGCAACCAAGAATCCAGACAAAATATAGGGAAACATTCAGAGCCTTTCCAAACCATTGAGGCTGTTGGCTCTGTCTTCAGATAAGAAGGATAAACAAACCTGGACCCAAGAGGAAACTTGCTCTCCTGTCTTTTCTCTGCCTTTCAAACTCATCAAAGCCCAAATTCTCAAAGCCTGAATGTCTCACAAGTACCTTCAAATGGTTTCACTGTTTTATTTATTGTGCTTATCACAAGTGCAGGCAACTTCCCATTCTCATGACTGGGAGAGATCTCTTTTAGAATGTACTGACAGTTCTGCTGGGTTTGAATGGCCCTAGCAATCTTTCTGCTTTTGGGCAGGGATGTTTTAAAGCTCAGGGAAGCTTCATTTGCAAATGGTGGTTTTCCACATGGGCTGTTATCCATCACATTTCCCTAGCACCTTTGTGAAGCAGCACTTTAGAGTACCATGAGCTCTGGATCTAGAGGCAGAAGCTCTGGGTTCGAGGTTCTACAATTTGCTGGGTGTGTGATTCATGTCCCTGACTCTTCATTTTCTTTTTTGTAAAATGGAAGTGACAGCATGTGTATTTCTTATTTCACAGGGCTGGGATTTTTTTAAGTAAATTTTATGTTTTTTAATTATCAAGTGTTTTTTTTCTCCCTTCCAGATCCCTTCTCTCACTGGAAAATAAAAATTAAACCCTTCTAATAACAAATATATGTTGCTGAGCAGAACAAATTCCTATATTGGCCATGGCCAAAAGAATGTCTTACTCTGTATACTGAGCCCATAGCTTTCCATACTGACTCTCTGGAATCACCATTGATCATTGCATCGATCAGAATATTTAAGTATTTTAAAATTATTTGTTTTTATAATGTTGTTGTTAGAATATATTTTTTTTTCTCTTGATTCTGCTCACTTTATCCTGCTTCAGTCCATACAAGTCTTCCCAGGTTTCTCTGAAATCTTTTGTTCCTTTTGTCATTTCTTAGGGCACAGTAGCATTCCCTTAGTTTCATATAATGTAATTTGTTCAGCCATTTCCCAATGATGGGATCACCTCACAGGGCTGTTGTTAAGAAAGTGCTTTATAATCCTTAAAACTACAAATTTGTGAATTATTATTCATCACAACTCTGAAGAAAGTATAGCAGAGGGCTTAAACCCAATTGGCAGACAATAAACCTATTAGATTCAGCTCACCAGTGTATCAAAAATCTATTATCAGCCTAAACCAACTTTAATAATGATAATATTATGGGAGATATATTTCTTTTCTGAGTTCGTATGGTAGGTAACGGTGGCTGAAATTTATTCTCCCCAACACAGAAATTATAATGGTAAAAAAGCCTGGGTTTTATTACCATGCTTAGACTTGGATCTCAGAACAACAACAAAAAAACTAAACAAAAATTAGGATTCTAAGAAGACCTCTTGTAGACAAAATTATGTCAGTGACAGAGAAATAATTCTTTTACATATTGCAATCTTGGATATTGCTCTTAGGCTATAAAAGTTAAAGAAAAGACAGATTCATAATCCCATGCCTCCTTCAATGTCATAAAAGTTGAACAAATTTACAGTCATAATCTCATACATAAACAAATCCAGTTAAATATACCTTATAGGTAAATCAAGTCAGGTTACAGATTAAACTACATTTAAAGGGTTCGCAAATAGGATGATTGAGGAGGAGAGATTTACATGTTACCAAAAAGTCAGGAAGATTTGAAATTCTTCCTGTGACTTCTTAACTAAGGAATGTTTAAGACTGTAAGTAAATTTTCATATCCCATGAGACAGGCTTTGGTCAGGTGAGGTTAATATTAACAGAAGACAGGCTTTCAGTTAACCCAAAGTTGCAGAAAGGAATGACCCTGAGCCACAAATATAGAAAAGGAAATAAAAAATTTTAAATTGCCATTATTATAATAACAAGTACTATTCCTTAAGACTAACACAACTCTAGGAGATAGATGTTACAAATGTCATTATTCTCATTTTACAGATGAAGAAACTGAGGTTCAGAAGGTTAAATGACACCCATGGTCATGCAACTAGTAAATGTCATGGGCAGGTTTTGAACCTGTTTTTTTTGTTGTTGTTGTTTTTTGTTTTTTTTTTTAGTTTCAAGATTAGCCTTCTAAATGTATTGCTTTCATGTTGGTCGGAGGTCTATGCTCTAGGAACTCATTGTTGAGGATCCCAAATCACCATATAAGAGCTGCAATAGGTTGAATAGTAAGCAATGATATCTCTTACCTTCCCATCATTGCTAACAGTTGTATAGTGTATTACAGCAAAAAAAAAAAAAAGAGTGCTCTCACATCCATCACATTATTTGATCCATGTGAAAGAGGTCACGTGAGCGTTATTATCTTTCATAGACAAAGAAACTGAGGTTCGGAAAGGTTATGATTTTCCTAAGATCTCACAGCTTTTATGTGGTAGAGTTGAGCTTCAGGCCCAGGTTTTCTGGATCCTAGTCCAATACTTTTGTTACTGTCCCAAATCTGCCTCCTATAGTTGAGGAAAGATGTTCATAGTTTGGATAGCTGCCTTGTATCTGCTACTCCAAATCAGAGATACTCCAGAACATACCCTTACAAATTAGTAAGAACAAAACCAAAACAGAAACCCTACTATGAAAAGCTGTAGTCATCCCTTTAGATCAAACATTTTTCTAGCAAGAAACAATTTATCTTCTGATGCTGTAGATTCCAGCTCTGGACATCGTCAAACACTAATGATTCTGACTAGCCTCTTCCCAGCTGTGCTGGGGCAATTTTTACAATAGTGTGTCTATGTCTGGTAGGAGGAAGGGAAAAAATTCAAAGCCTTGTATGATAATAAGCTTTATCTCTACAGTGTCTTGTGTTCAATCCAACTGTGCCTGGAATGGGAAAAATCTAATCAGGAGAATTTTAAGGTGAAAAGGGAGGCAGAGGAAAAAAACTGCCCACAAAAATATGGTGGTGCTTTTTTTGATAGCAAAAATTGCCATCCCAGCCAACCATTCAAAAGGGCATGAGTGGAGAGATGTTCAGTAAATTCTAGGAACCAGAGGATATTTGATGGCCCCTAAGGTCCCTTCCAAGCTCTAAATCTACGATCCTATTATCCTGCATCCTGTGGATAATTCATTCCAACTAAGATAGCTAACAGATTTGTAAAAGAATCAGGTAACAACACAGGAAGAAGAATAACAGAAGAGAGAACCAGTATTTCACAGGAGTCAGCATTCAAGAAGATAGCCAACAATAAAACTCATAGCCTCAGAGAGTCATATACAAATGTACCAAGTATAAATAATAAACCAGGTGAATTAGATATCCCAGTACTAAGAAGCAATTTAACCTCACAGATGTCACTGAGACTTAGCTGGATGGGGCTCATCTCTACAATTTGGCACTGGAAGGGTGTGCCTACCTTCTTCAAAAGAAACAGAATAAAGGGGGATGGTGTAATGCCTATTGTCAAAGAAAAATATTAACATGGGACTCTGTGCTTTAAGGCATAGATCTACCAGAAACAATTTTATTAATCTAACATTCTAAATTCAAGCATTTCCAGTTTAGAGACAGAAATGTCCAAACTGACATATTCCCTGGACCATCACCCCCAGTCCATGCCTTCAGACATCTCTTTTCCACAGGTTAATTTGAGGGAACAATCATAGGAATCTTGAACGAGGAGTAGATCTGCATTATGGCAAAATTGAAGTTTGGTGTTAGCATTTTCCTCCCCCAGTAGAACAATAGTCACTTAGTCTTTTCCTAAAAATACTCTATTTCTTCCTTAACCAGTGCTTCCTGTTATTCTTTATGAATAGCCAAAGGGACCTCCTCTGAGTGATCAATACTCTAATCCCTTCTGAATTGGGAAGAGGGCATTGCTCTTAGGTGGGTCCTAGTGTCATTCCCTTCAGGGGACGGGAAAGTCAATGATCTTAACTAGACAACAGGGTGTTTTCATTGTTGTTATTCTATGATTGGTTGCCACTTTAAATCCATTTTCCTGAGGACTTGGGCTTTTTTGTTTGTTTTCTTCTTGACCTTCCATATACTTCCCTAAAGGGAAAAAGTGTGAAAAGGATTTGGAGCTCAAGAAATATTTATTTCTCAATCTTTTCAGTTAAACTAAAAATGTTTATTAATATGCCTCTACAAGAAGTCTTTCCCTATTCCCCTTAATGGGTAGTATCTTGCCTTTGTTGATTATCTCCAGTTTATCCTGTATCTAGCTTATTTCTACATAGCTATTCCCACGTTGTTTCCCCAATTAGACTGTGAGCTTCTTGAGACCAGGGACTATCTTTTGATTTTCTTTGCATCACCAACATTTAGCACAATGTAGGTACATACATACACATACTACATATAGTAGGCACCTAATAAATGTTTATGGACTGACCAGAATATAACCCGTGGTTATGTTGGGGGCCGGGGGGGGGGGGGAACGGGATCCCGATAGGTTCAACAGGGAGTCTGGAAAGAATTCAGCTCAGCCTTTCTTGGAGTTAGAGTTGAGAAAGTTTATTAATACGCCATTACAGTGGGCAAGAGTCCTTTAGGGGACCTGCGAGTGAGAGGGGTACATGCTTTTACTTTTAAAGGGTAAGGCTGCCATTGTCTGGGCTGACGGAGGGAAGGGACCTCAATGCATAGATAGTTTAGATAAGATCTGGGCCAAGCCGGAGGAGACATGAGGATTTGGGCCAGACCCGAGGAGACATGAGGGATTAAGTAAGAACAAAGGATTCCCAAGGTGTTGCCTAGGCCTAGTGCGGATAGGGGGAAGGGGCAGAGTCGGAGGC
This sequence comes from Petaurus breviceps papuanus, assembly GCF_028583685.1. Taxonomy (NCBI): domain Eukaryota; kingdom Metazoa; phylum Chordata; class Mammalia; order Diprotodontia; family Petauridae; genus Petaurus; species Petaurus breviceps. The sequence continues at coordinate 1,463,588 of NW_027187419.1, forward strand.
TGGGAAAGGAATTTTACAGATAACAATTTTACGATACAAATTGCAGTTACAATTTCACAGACTGGTTTCACAAGTTGGTTTCACAAATTGACCTAGACCCCAGGTACCCCATCAGTTATGTACACTAATTAGGGCTCATGGTGTTTTAATAAGACATATACAGTCAACCTTTATTGACTATTTAATAATACAAACATCAACCATTCTTGGAACAACCAGCGACCTGATTCCTAAAGGTTCCAGTAAGCATATTTTGCTCCAGTGCTCCTAAGAACGTTCCCTCTCTGCCCTTTTAGACACCATGTTACTCCCTTTCTAGTGGCTTTCTCCATTAATGAGCATTGCTCTGGAGATAACACTGGGTGATCACATATCCAACCTGGGGGATAGTTGGAATCGGTTCTAGTCGTGACCCAGGAGCAGGCTGATGGTTGGGGTCCTTGGTGGGTTTTTTTGGTTCTGGCCAAGGATTTTAACAGTTTACATTTAGGTTCTTAATGTGGTTGATTACTTTAGCTTATGATGAAACGAAGTTATCAAAACTAATAATCATTAACAAGTGTTTATCAGAATTGAGACTCACATATACAAACATCATTAGCAGATGTTTACCAAAATCTAGGGGACACACACATCATTAGTTGTTTACTAAATTTGGGGAATACATATGTCATTAATAGTTATTTGCCAAATTTGGGAAATATACATGACTTTGCCAAATTATACCCCCCAAGTACTTATCTAATTGCAGAAAAACAACTTACATAACAACTCCTTGGTGACAAAATGGAGGTTTGAAATAAAATGAATTGCTCATTCTACATAAACATACTTATTCCCACTACATTGACACTTCCGTGGGTTATATATTCAATTCAACAAATATTGAATTCAAAACATACAAGGCAAGGTATTGTGCTAGGTACTGGGGATACAAAGAAAAACCCCCTAACACAACAAGCCCTGCTGTAGGTGGTAACAGCACTTATAAGTAAATATAAGGAAATTTGGAGAAGGAGAGCATGTTGTCATGGGAGAAAATCTCAGGAAAGTCTTTATGGGAAGAAATGATATCTGAGTTGAGTGAAGCTTAGATAAAGATTCCAAGGGGGTAGAGAGGAGGAACCAGTGCATTCCAGGAATGGGAGACAGTTTCTTCAAATGCATGAAGACAGAATATGAAATATCTAGTTTGGAGAACATCTAGTAGTACAGTCTGCTTGAGACATAGAATTCTTGAAAAAGAGTATTGTGGGTGACCTGGGAAGTTAGGTTGGTGCCAAATGACTGAAGAGTTGAAACTCCATATTGAAGAGTTAGTTTATCCTTTATCCCAGAGGACAGTTAAGGCTTTTCAGCAGGGTAAGAATATTATATACATAAAAATATGTGTTACCATAAGGAAATTCAGGAACCTGAATTGATACATGCAGCGGACAGCATTTAGGCAAGATCAACAATACCAGAAGCCAAAATAATATTGCGGTATCCTACTGATCACCTGGATGTAAGGAGAAATTAAATGAGAATTTTAGGTTATAGATAACAAAGCTAGTATGGTTTTTTTGGTGGTGGTGGTGAAGTGGGTATGGATCTGGGACTATCCAAATACCTACTGGATCACCTTTTCTGCAAAAAGCAAAGCAGTTGATGAATTTATGACTTCTTGTTGTGGTATTTCACAACAACAAGAATACCTTCAATTGGTATAGGAAGCAACAAGAGGAATGGTTATTCTTAACTTGATTCTGACCAAATAAAGAGAAACTGGTTACTGGAGTGTTGTTTGACCTTCATTTTCAAAGAAGACCAATGACATCAAAGCTGATATCTTGACTTGAGTGAAATGGATTTAAGTGAAACATAGTTACACAAAGTTGTCAGCTTCACTTTCCCTGACTCATCAAAGTCTAGTGGCTGGACAAAAGTCAAGATGACTGGTGATGGCTCGGGATAGAGCAGACGACCTTGGCATCTTTGATGCGCGACCAAGCGCTAGCCATTTTACAGCACCTGCTTTAGCTTCCTTCATAGCTGTTGGAATAAATTGTTTTCATACATCCATTCCACCAAGGAAAGTCTTCACATGCTTGGGGTATACACCCCTCTAATTCACTGATGAGTTTGAGGTCTGTCAGTTACCCTCAACCTGGTTTAATCCATCTGCCCAGATGGTTTACCAGGGTGTGGCTGCTGTGCATGCTATAGTTTCTTGGAGCCACAGATAAGAGCTGCCTTGTAGGTGGACACCAAAGGTGGATAAGCAGCAGAATTACTAATCCTCCTGAACACTCCTACACTCCCATTACTGGAGCATAAATGAAAAGAACATGGGGGGGGGGGGACACCAAATAACCATTCTATTCTATCTCAGTGGATATCCAATCCAACCAATAAGTGAATGAGAATCCCCTTTATAAATGCCTGACAAGTAGTGATCTTGCCTTTGCTTGAAGACCTCCAGTGAGGAGGACCCTACTCCCTACAAAGGCTACCCATTTCACAGTATTTGCATCTAACAGGTACCTTTTGTAGATGCTTGTTGATTGAGAGCAGAATGACCTCCAACCAATCCTCACATGTGAACTAGTCTCCATTTCCCTCACCGTCCTATTCACCTTCCTCTGGATGAGCTCAAGGTGGTCAAAGTCCTTCCTAAAATGAACTGAACACTCTCCTCTAGATAGATGTAAAGTTACAGCATTTATTCAGCTCTTACTTTGTGCCAGGCCCTGAACTAAGTACTGGACACACAAAAACAGGAAAACAACATAGCCTTTACCCTGGAGGAGTTAACATTCTAATAGGGGAAGGTAGGCAAAACACAAAACATTGCTGGAGAAGGGAGGAAGAAGAGAGGAGGGGAAAGGAATACCCAAGCAAGACTAAGGGAGCTGGTGTAGAGGGAGAGCAGACCAGAAGATGTTCTAGTGATCAGTGCAGCTAAGGCTTCTCATGATATCATTGTTCCAGGCAGGGATTCCACCAATCAGTGAGTAAGCCTCAAAGTGAAGTCTTCCTCAGGGGGCAAGTTAGCCACTATGCCAAGGTCATCTGCAAGGTAGAGCAGCCCGGAGGGTGAGTTTTCAACAAAACTCATCTAGAATAAGAATTACATGAGTATTGTTTGACTATGTTCAAGTAAAGCAGTGATACTACTGTTTTCCTCAGTATGGATGTTTTTATATTGTTTCAGTTATGTCTGACTTTTCATGACCCCAGTTAGGGTTTTCTTGGCAAAGATACTGGAGTGGTTTGTCATTTCCTTCTCCAGCTCATTTGACTGATGTAGAAACTGATTAAGTGACTTGCCCAGGGTTACACAGCTAGTTAAGTGTCTGAGGCCAGACTTGAACTCAAGAAGATGAGTCTTCCTGACTTCAGTCTGGGCAGTCTGTCTACTGCACCACCTAGCTACCCTATTCTGGACATTATGTTTTAATTAAAACATTCTAGACATTATGTTTTAGTTAAAACAAACTAAAGTTTTGTCAGTGACCTTGATTATGCTTCTCTGTTCATTTATACTGAGTTGAAGAGTTGGTCTGAACTGGGCAGATTTCAGGATGGCAAATATTGATAAAATGGCCCCTGATTATTCTGACTAAAGTGAAAACTAGAAGAGATTATGAAGTTCCACAAATCTCTAAGAATCAGTGATAACTAGTAAGGCAAAAATAATATCTTTGCAGAAGGTGGTTCCTGAAACTGGATGTGATATATTTTGGAGGTACCATCTCCCTCCTTTTAGACTAAATTTGGACACAGTCATTGCTCTATTGTCCTGTAAGAGTTGTGGGACTTGATGGCTTATTGGAACCACATTCTTGCCAGTGATCTGAAGGATGGGCTGACTTCTCAATTTGGTTCTTGCTGTTGCAGTGGAAGTCTGCCAGATTTGTTCTTCTTGTTTGGCCATGATATCAGGGATGCTTGGCTATTCTAGTTGTAAGGAATTTTCCATCTGTATGGGCCTGGGGCAAAGTCCTCCTGGCCCCTGGAATTTATTTGGACATCTCATAGCCTTCTGAGTGGCTGGCAGGGAAGGGAATTGTTACCAATAGAATAACCAACCACTGGGCCATATAGGCCAACTTTCCCTCCTAAGACCTCAAAGTACTTTCATGCTTATTGATCTTCAGATTAGGAAAGAGAACAAAAAAAATGGTTTCCAGGGAGTTGAAACCCAAAATAAATGAGGAGATAATAAAAAAAGTACCTAGCTACCTTCAATGAGTTCAAGTCACCAAGCCCCAAATACATCTTTAAAAGAACTAGTGAATGTGATTGCTAAGCTGCTGTTTGTGATCTTTAAAAAAATAATGGAGAAAGAAAAGATGCTCTAGGACCAAAGATAGGCAAATGTCCTGGTTTTCAAAAAGGGGAACAAAGTAGAGGCTTCAAACAATAGTCCAGGGAGCTTAACTTTGATTCCTAGAAAAATTCTAGAATACAGTATTAAAGGAATGGTTTGTGAACATTTAGACAATGAAGCAAAACTCACTAAAAGCCAGGATAGCTTCATCAAGAACAATATTCCATGTTGATTTCATTTCCTTTTTAAGGGACACATTAATTAGACTTAGATCAAGGAAATTCTGTAGATACCAAATATTTAAATTCCAGCAAAGCATTTGAAAAAGTCTTTCATAGAAAAGTTGAAGAGATATGAGATAGATGTTGCTAAAATTAGGCATTGTAAGGACTGATTGACCCACAGAGAAATATTTGATGGATGCCAGCTTGGATAGGGGAGATAGCTAGTGGGATAATTATCTAGTGGGCTATCCAGTGATCTGTCCTTAGTCCTGTGATATTCAACAGTCTTTACAGTGACATAGATAAAGGCAAAAATGGAGATGTAGAGTCTTCAAGTAATAGTCCAATGATAGACAGTTAGGGACTTACATTCTAATGAGCTTGACTTCTTTGCCTCCATTTGCCAGTCCGAAAGAAAATGTCATTCTAGACTTATTCACAAGGACATACTGTCTAGAGCTTGAGGGAGGTAATAGTGTTTTTCAGCTAATTTCTCCTGATTACATCTAGAGTATTGTTTTCAGATCTGAGTGCCATATTTCAGAAAAAAAAATGTTTAGAATGTCCATAAGAATATAAACATGAAATATGAAAATTGTATGATGGAACTAGGGATGGTGAACCTAGAGAAGTCTTGGGGGGGGGGGACACATTGTATCTGTCTTCAACTCTTTGATTGGCATCCATATAGAAGGATTATTAGATTTGTTCTTCTTAGCCCCAGAGAACAAAACTGGAAATAATTGGCTAAAGTTGTAGACAGGCAAACTTCAATTCACTATAAAGGAGAGCTTCCTAACAATTAGAGCTGCCCAAAGGAGAAATGGGCTGTCTCAGGAGGTGATAGATTAGTCAACAGATGGTATTCAAGCAAAGGCTAAATGACAACTTGTCAAGGATATTGTAAGATGGGAATCTTATTCAGGTATGTTTTGTGCTAAGGTCCTTTTCAACTGTGAGTTCCTGTTGATTCTCACATCTCATTGTGATAGAGAAACTCTTAAGGAGAGTGAAATGGCATCGAAGAAATAGCACTGAATGTAGAGACAATGGACCTGGGTTCAAAACCTGACTCTAGTCATCTCTACCTATTTGTTTTGGTCAGATTAGTTGAATTCTTGGGAGCCGAGTTTCCTTTAATATTCTATGAGGGAATTGACTAAAATGATCTCTTGATTTCTCTTCAAACTCTAGAAACCATGAATCTGAATAGTGATCTGGTAGAAAACTGATGACTAGACCCAGATGTAAAGAATGAAAATAAAATGGCAGATCATTTTCTCTTAGAAGCATGGTTATCATCAGCTTCCTTTGGGGAGCATTGAATCTGTTCAGGATGACTTGCTGGGTACTGTATACATAATGTTACACAGATGAAGTTACATTGCCTTGCAAGACTATAGTCTATGGCAACCATATCATTGATTAATCCTGGAAAATGGAAAATGTTCTGTTGGTGTCAGGAGGCAGAGGAATGATGCCCCCATAACTGCCCCTCCTATCCACTGAAGCCCTTGGAGTCAATATTTCAGCCTGGTTGAACTTTTGATATTGTATCCTTTGTGTTTCAATAATAGTTCACATTTGTAGATTTGGGGGGGAAGTTAGGTGATACAATGGATAGAGTGTTGGATCTGGATTTAGTAAGACTCATCTCCCTGAGTTCAAATCTGGTCTCAGACACTTACTAGCTGGATGACCCTGGACAAGTCAAAACCCTGTTTTCTTTAGTTTCCTCATCTATAAATAAGTTGGAGAAGGAAATAGTAAACTACTCAGGTGTCTTTGCCAAGAAATTCCTAAATGGGGTCATGAAGAGTTGGATATGACTGAAAAACAGCTGAACACCAATAGATTTTACAAAATCTTTTCCTTATAATGAATTGTAGATTATAGGGTACAGCCATTATACCCATTTTACAAATGGGAAACTGAGGCCCAGAGAGACTGTGACTTGCTCAAGGTCACACAGGTAAGTCAAGGAGTCCAGGAGTCAAGTCAAATACAGGTCTCCAGACTGCAAATGTGGTGCTCTTGTCGTCTTACCAAAGAGACTTGATAGGGCTTAAGGTGTAGGAAAATGGGGTAGAAAAAAAGGACAAAGAAGGATATTCAAGACTAAAGAATATTTTGGTCCGGGGCATCTGTTAAAGCCCCAAAGAGCCCTGGGCTTACCAAAATTAGGGGAGGTGAAGAGAAAAACCTCTTCTAACCCTCTCTGTCTCCTGGCCCTCTTAAGCCTTCCTCCACCCCTTACTTCTTTTGTTCTCAGTGAAATAATAGCTTGTCACAGAGACGTGATTATTACTAATTAGGAGACTGCCTTGCTCACATCATTCCTCAGACAGACAAGGAGGGGCCTGTCCCTCAAAAAGGTAGTGACCTCTTCTAGGAGAGGGAGAGGCCAGCACAAGGAGACAGAACAAGCAAATTAAAGGCGAGTGAGTTCCTTTCTCTGGGTTGCTGCCTGCTGTGTTTTCAGAGTGAAAGGCTATTTGTGCACATCCTCACATTGAGGTCTTAGAGCTGGAAGAGACCTTAACCATCTTTTCACTGTACTCCTGCATTTTCCTGAAGAGGAAAGGAGAGGGAGCCCCGATCAGGAAAATGATGTGTCTAATATTCCACAGAGAGAAAGAAGTCAACAACATAAGTCAACAAACTATGCACTTAATAAATTACAGGCATTGTACTACACACCGGGGATATAAATACAAGCCAAAAGAAAGAAAGGCCTGCCCTCAAGGAGCTTACATTTTGAAGAAGTAAAGCTAGGATTTGATTCCACATCATGTGCCTTTCCTACTATAAATGTACATGTATGAAGTTTATATCAGAAGATAAATGCAGAAAGTATACATGGGCAGATTCACACAGGTGAATGCAAATGGTTACTCTCATGAATACACACACACACACACACACACGCACGCACGGCTGTATAAACACAGCTGTAGCTGGAACTGGGAGGCAATTCAGGCAAGAAGCACCCAGGGCACAAATGACAGCAGGGTGTAACTAGGGACATTTTTTAATATTATTTTTATTGTGTATCTTTGATGCCAGAAAATTCCTCTCCCTGTGGCATGTAGGTAATTATTTTGTAATAAGTCAAGTCACATATGTTATGGTGGATGGGAATACATGAGCAGAGGGGGGCAGGACCCAACTTCCAAACCTTGCCTGGGAGAGATGACAGTCTCGTTCAGGTGCTGCAGAGAGGATAAGAACACAATGTAGCCCTATTAAAAGCACGAGTTGATAAACACATAGTTGTGCAACATAGACTCTAATGGCTATGTTACAGGCAAATGTGCACAGATATGTAACATTGCTCTCTCTATATATAATTATATATACAACATATTTTACATAACATATTATGCATTTTTATATATAATTGCTATAAATAATTATGACCATACAGATATATACAGGGAGTTTATATATATAATTTTATGGATGGATGAATACACACACATGTACATATAGATTCAACATAATGTAGTAGAGTGTTGAATTTAAAATCAAAGGACTTGGGTTCAAATCCTGATTCTGTCATTTACTACTTATGTCACATTACCTATCTGCACCTCAGTTTCCTTATCTGTGAAATAGGTTGTTGTGTGGATTAAGTGAAATAATGTGTAAAGCACTTTATAAATAATAAAGCACTCTATAAATGTCCTATTATTGTGCACACACATCTACATATTGACAGGAAGAGATGACTATATACGTGTGTACTCACTTCTGTGAACCACCACATACATGATATTCCATCTCCTGTCCCCATGTCTTCGCATTGACTCTTTCACATGCCTGAAATTCACTCCCTTCTCAGCTTCTCCTCTTAGAATTCCTGGTTTCCTTCATGAATCCTTAGGATTCCTGGATGCCTTCTAAATGAAGACCTTCTTGTTCCTCCCCCCACCCCAGCTTCTAGGGAGTGAACTCTATCCCCAAATTACCTTGCATTCATTTTTGTATCCATTTTTATGTTTGTTAAGATATGTATACACTTGCAGTCTCCTCCATTAGAATGCAAATTCCTTGAGGGCAGGGACTGTTTCACTTTGTCTTTGTATCCCCCAGTGCTTAGAATAGTACCTAGCATATAACTATTTAAGAAATGCTTAGTGATTGATGAATTAAGTACACATATACTCACAGGTACACACATGAAAGTCCCCCTGAATACATGCATACATGCATGCACTCAACTTGTAGAACCCTTCATTGTATCACAAACCTCTTCAGTAAGGGGGCTGGGGCTGGGTGTGTAACAATACTTTTGGTTTAACCTTGGGCTTTCTTAGTATTTTGGTAGGGACTGAGTAGAGCCTGAGGACACCGCAGCCCTGAGTTTGAGTTGGAAGAGAAACTCAAGCACCCCTTCAAAGGGTTTCTGACCCTTCCAAGAAGGCTCCAGGAGACCAAATCTGAATATCTACTGGCTGCTTCTTAAGAAGCTTGAAACCACCTAGGAGACCCCAGGATACATTTTCTGCTCTTAAGAACCTGAAGCCTTTGGAGATGCTCTTTCCCATTATCTCCTTTAATCGGTGCCCCTCGCCTTCTTTAAAACTCATCTGGATGACTCTAGAGATGGTGAATTTATTAACATCTAGTACGAAAGAGACTCTTGTCATTAACTAGTTTACCCCTCACCTCTCACCCATTTCACAGATGAGGAAACTGAGGCCTAGTGGAAGGAAGTGACCTAGCCATTGTCTCATATGTCCTAAGTAGGAAAGCTTGAACTCAGGTCCTCTAATTCTAAATCTTTTGCTCCTTATACAATTTCATGTTGATTTGGTGTGATGTTTTGAAAATATGGAAATTCTGCTTAATTCAGTGCAGGAAGCATTTACTAAGCAGCTATTATTCATTGAGTTGTTCTAGGTGCTGGTGGGTGATACAGAAATGAAACATGACACAGTCTCTGCCTTGAGGGAGTTTACAGTTGATTAAGGAGGGACATGGCATATGCCATCAAAAAATACGGATTTGATTACTTACTCTGCTACTTAATAGCTAGGGAACTGTAGTTAAATCACTTCTACCTCACTTTCCTGATCAGAAAAATGGGAAAGTAAAAAGGAGTTAATAATAGCACACACCTTACAGATTTGTTGGACCAAATGAGATACTATTTATAAAGTGCTTAGCACAGTTCCTGGTTCATAGTGGGTGCTTTATAATGTTCATTCCTTTCCCCACATTTCTTACTCCACTACCCCTCCATATACACACGTGCATATGCAAATACGTGCAAACACACACACATCACCTTAAAGCCAGTACCTAGCACAAACACTCAGTCCTCTTACCTGTCCCAGAACATGGGCAATATTATCCCTCTGTTAGTCCGTATTATCTCTGGGGATAACCCAAAGCAAGTAGCTGAGCTACCCATTGATCATTTTGTAGTCAAGCTACTATATTCTTGCTCAGGGAAGACCACTTGGACCCTTCTTCTGGTTAAAGTCATTTGACCTTTGAGATTCCTTTTCCTTTTCTCGTAGGAACAAACCTCACACTAACTTTTGTTACACCCTATTTCTGATTGTGAGTGAGACTCTGGACTGGGGCTGTTTGTGTAGGATAACCTTCCCATGGTGGGCTGTGTTATTCACCTGAAATCCAAGTCACTGGACAGCTGTCCACTGACTCAGGCCATTACTGCTCCTTCCATGCCTTAAAAAAATTTTTTTTAACAACAAACCCCCCCCCTTAATTTTAAAAAAAAATTTTTTTCTTCCAATTACATGTAAAATTTTTTAACATTTATTTAAAAAATTAGTTCCATACATGCATAATCATGCAAAAATGTATTTCCATCTCAGTCAATGTTGTGAAAGAAAACACAAAGAAAAAACCCCAACAAAAATCAATTTAAAAAGTGAAAAATTACGCTTCCATTTGTACTCAGAGTTCATCAGTTGTCTCTCTAGAAGTGGATATCATTTTTTGTCATAAATCTTTTGGAATTGCCTTAGATTATCATCAGTGAGAATAGTTAAGTAATTCACAATTGATCGTTGGGCAATATTGCTGATACCATGTACAACCTTCTGATTCTGCCCACTTCACTCTGCATCACTTCATGGAAGTCTTTCCACAGGTTTTTTTGAGAGCATCCTGCTCATCATTTCTTAAGCACAAAAGTTTGTCACAATCATATACCACAACTTGTTCAGCAATTCCTCAACTGATAGACATCTCCTCAATTTCCAATTCTTTGCCACCACAAAAAGAGCAGGTATAAATATTTTTGTACGTATAGGTCCTTTTCCTTTTCTTTTGATCTCTTTGGGGTACAGACTTAGCAGTGATATTGCTAGGTCAAAGTGTATGCACAGTTTAAATTTATTCTCCAGAATGGTTGGATAAGTTCACAACTCCACCAAAAGTGCATTAGTGTGTCTATTTTCCTGCATCCCCTACAACATTTGTCATTTTTATTTTCTGTTATATTAGCCAATTTGACGGGTATGAGTTAGTACCTTAGAGTTATTCTAATTTGCATTTCTCTCATCAAAAGGGATTTAAAGTGTTTTTTTGTATGACTATATATAGTTTAGATTTCTTCTGAAAGCTGCCCATTCATATCTTTTGACCATTTGTTAATTGGGGAATAAATGTTCCTTCCATTCCTGAAAAAAGAAGTGGTATGTCTTCTTCCACAGGTCACATGGAAAATATTTCAGCATTCCTTAAGGGAGATGTTTTCAGACTTGGGCTGTATCTAGAGATGGTTGCTCCCAGGAGCTGCCTCCAAACCACAGAGCAACCAGAAACTACTGGACCGTTGCTGAGGAGTGGAGAGCAGGACCCCTGTCTGACTCCCCGTCCATGGTCTAGAGAGGTCATTGCTCAGGGGAAAATCTTTCAGAGAAGGGCTGTCTTCTATGGTGATGAAATACTCCTGCACACAGGTCCATGGTCTATGATAAAATTAATGTAAGTAGCAATTAAAGCAATTCTGGCCATCCTTTTAGCAAATGCTGCTTTTCAGAAAATCATTGGGCTTTACTGATCACACCTCAAAGTCATCATTTAGGGCTACAGATCGAAGCTAGCTCTCCCACAGGCCTGCCCTGCTGGGCCAAGAGCTTGGGGGATGAGAGGGGAGGAGTAGGGAAGGGTTATTGATTAATGTGGCATTCAGTGGCAAAAAGCCAACTCGATGCGCTCAGCTTTGATTTTTTTTTCCCTCCCTCCCTTTCTCCCAATCTTCATGCCTTTCTAAAAGTCTATGGTTTAAGCCCTCTTCACTCCCTGAAAGACCTGAGAAGGGAAGTTTCAACATAGAGTAGCACACTTAAAACCTATTGGTTCATTTGTTAAACCTGCCCCCAGCATTAAACCCTCTGTGCTGAAGTCAGAATCTAGGGCTGAATTGACATTGTGCCATGACAATGACAACAGCAACAAGTGACATATAGCACTTCAAGGATTGTAAAGCATGTCACATCTGTTATCTCATCTGATTCTTACAACAACCCTGTTAAGTTAACAGTATAGGCATCCCCATTTTACAGATAAAGAAACTGAGACTGAAAAAGGTTAAATACCTTGTCCAGGGTCATACTACTAGTAAGTATCTAAGGTGGGATTTGAACCCAGTTATATCCTGACTCCAAATCCAGCACTCTACCCACCATTCCTTGCTGCCCTTAAATAGAATCTACTTAATTTAAACTCTTCAATTTATTGATAAAGTTGCTAATGCAGCAAAGGTCACATAAGTAGTAAGTGACCCCTTGACAATTTAACTAACCTCACAGAATTCTGGGCATCGCCTCAGACAAACTGAGGCCTGGAAAAGACCTTGTTTTAGAAGTGGCAAGGTCATCTACTGCATTCTGGGCCATCACCAGTCATCTTGACTCTTGTCTTGCCACTGGACTTTGATGACTCTGAAGGAGAGAGTGAGACTGACAACTTTGTGCAGATCTGCCTCACTTAAATCTGATTCAAGCAAAAGTCAAGAAATCATCCCATAATGTCATTGATGAGAATGAAGAACAAACAACAACAATGATGATGACAGAGGCAGGATTTGAACCCAGCTCCTTTGATGCTAGATCCAGTACTCATTCTCTTAGGCCTCTTTCTTGAGTACATTTGGAAATGTATTGCTGCTCAAACCAGGATGGCTGAATCCAGCGGTTACTCAAGGTCATTTAATTGGAAAACAGATGCTTCCCAGGACAGATTATATTTTGAGGAACAGGGGAGTGACTCTCAAATGTTGGCAATAATGTAGGGAGTAGTGTCTCTTCATTATCAACAAGGAACTCTTACTAGAGAAAGCCTATCCAGACTAATTATCTCTCACTGACAGGCACTAGAGCCTGAAAGAAAAAAGAGCAGAACAATAGCACATCAGACGATGGACAAGGAAAGGAAGGATTTGAATACAAGTGTGGAGTCTATTTGGAACTCTCTTGTGGGAGATTTAAGTCTGCCACCTAAGAAAGTTTACTTCACCTTCCTTATGTGCCTCTCCATCCTTTCTTTCAAAGAGGGCTGTCAGAGTTAGAAGGCATCTCAGAGATGATCCAGCCTGAGCCTCTTATTTCACAGATGAGAAAACTGAGCTCTAGAGGGAGTAACTGACTTGCCCAAAGTTAGATGATTTGTCAGTGACAGAAACAAGACTCAAACTCAGGTCTTGTTGATGCAAAATTCAGTTCTCATTTCACTATGTCATGCTGGTAGAAGGTATCAGCCTCATTTTCTTTATCTTTAAATCCGTAGTTTCCTTCCATCTCCAGCTCCAGATTCAGACCACTACTTGACTCCCATATCCATCCTCCAACTTCGCGAAGATACAAGCAGGAAAGGTAACCAGAGAGACACAAAGAATCAGTTCATTAGGGAATCAGAGAGATATGGATAAAGTTTAGAAATGTAAGAGGGGATAATATAAATTTATTGGAAACATGCCTAACTCTGTGATTTACTTGTTCAAATACTCTTGCTTGCTATATATCATAAAGGGATGAGAGCAACTTCCCCAATTCCAGTAAGGAAAGTTGATCCAAGGACAGACCAACTGACCTGAAGAGAATGAGATAATGAAGGAAAAGTGGTAGGGGAAGGAGAAGGGACTAGATATTCTTATGTCTGGAAAAGGAAGCTTGGGGTGGAGGCATTAAACAGTGGTGAAAAATCACTGGATATGGAGCAGACCTGAGTTCAAGTCTCAGTTTGGGTGCTTAAGAGGTATGAAATCATAGGCAACTCACTTTCCTTAACCTTAGTTTCCTTATCTGTGAGATGGACACACTTATATTTTCACTATCTCCATGTTATTGTGAAAAGACTTTGGCAAATGTAAAAAAATAAACGCTATAGAAATGTGGGTTGTGATTATTACTAAGATAAGAGCAGAGAAATGAGAGAAACAAACAAAACCCTCTTCTCCCACACAAGGGAACACATGATAAGCCAGTGCCTAGGCTGAGACTGGGAGTTAGTTATTCATTATACGTTGTTTATCATTGGTCCAACTGAAAGGCTAGAAGATTATCTTCCTTTATTTTAAATAACTTGATAAAAAAGAAGAATCTCCCAGGCCCCTTTTTCTTAATTCTTGAGTTTATTGCCCCATTAAAAACATCTCCTTATTTTTCCAAAGCAATGGTGACTTGAAAGTCTGTTGGGAAGCCACATTCTCCACAATCCTTCAACAGTGGTTTTCTTGCTGTTTCTCACACAATACTGTATTTTCCAACTTCATGTGTTTTCACTTGCTGACTTCTGTGACTGGAATGCTCTCCCCTCTCACTTTCATATCCTGACTTCCTTTAGGACTAAGATAAAATTCCACCATCTGGACTTTCCATTGCTAGTTTCTTTCTGAGATCATATTCCTCTTCCATTATTTATACTTTGATGTACATAGCTGTTTCCATGTTGTCTCCTCCATTCAATTTTGAGCACTTTGAGGGCAGGGACTGACTGTTTTTACCTTTCATTATATCTTTAGAACTTAACACAGTGCCTGACACATAATAAACATTTAAGAAATATTTGCTGACTGTTAATATGGTAAAAGTGACTTCTTAGGGGCAACTGGGTGGCACAGTAGATAGAATGCTGGCTTTGGAGTCAGGAAAAATCTGAGTTCAAATCCAACCTCAGTCCTTTGCTAGTTATGTGACCTTGTACAAGTCATTTAAACTCTGTCTGCCTCAGTTTCCTCAACTGTAAAATGGTGATAATATTAGCACCTACCTCCCAGGGTTGTTGTGAAGATCAAATGAAATAGTATTAGCACAGTGCCTGGGACATAGTACGTGCTTGTGTCCTTCTTTCCTAAATACTTACTATTATGGAATGGAAGTGAGAGGGAATTAGTTTTGGCATGTAAATATATATTTTAAGTGCTCAAATGGGGACATTATAATGAAATTACATGCAGGCTCAAGGAAAGAGTGGTTCTTTAGATGAATTTGGTGAATATACCTATGCAGGGGTTAGTTTTATAAAACTCCTATGAGAAAAAAATACAGTGATGAGGAATTACAGAGTAGGCAAAAAATGTAAAACAAAAAAGGTGATACACATCACTTTGGCTCTCTATGTAGAAACAGTATGTCATATCTGGAGTGCATGAATGGATAAAGTTTAGAAGTTAGCACTGGAAAAGAAAATAACCTGAAAAAAGACTAGGAGCCATGTCATATGAGGAATGATGAAAGGAATTGGGGTTCTTAGTAGCTTGAAGAAGATATTTGGTAAAGGAGAAAGACATGATCATTGTTCTCTAAATATTTATAGAACTGTTGTGTGACAAAGGGACCTGAGCTATTTTGTCTGACTACATAGGAGAGAACCGGAACTAATGAGTGTACATTACAAAGAGGCAGAATTCAGCCTACTATAAGGAAGAACTTCCTCACAATTAGAGTTCTCTCTAAAATGGCTGCCTTGTGAGGTAATGAGTTCTATATCTTTGGAAGTGTTAAGGCAAATGCTGAATGCTGTAAGGGAGATCCATGAATTGGATAGGGAGTTGTACTAGATGACCTCTGCAGTCCCTTCCAGCTCTAATAATTCTGTGATTCAATAAACCATGCTCTCAGAATTCTTTTGCTTAGACCAGGGTAGGAGGGGTTGGGGATGAGGGACCATATCACCTGCTCTGTGCAAAGAAAAGCCAAGCTGATGGCATTCAGTACTAGGTCTGTGGACAGCTCCTGGCATTGCTTTGTTCTTCCATATTTTCTTTTTAACTAATTCTGAATCATAATGAAAATTTTCCTTGGACGTACTGTATTTCTGACAATCAAATCACTGCTAAATCAATTCTTTGCAATCAATGCTTTTCTAATGAATTCTGCATTCCTAATGGTGAGACCTTGCATTACCTGGTTATTTTCCCTTCACCCTCGGCTCCCACACAGCCCCAGAAAATTTAGAAAAAGTAAAGTGGTGGTTTTTCATTTTTTAAATTTTTTTTCTTCAGTTTCTCTTCTTCCCTTCACAACCCTCATTGGGAAAGTTAATGGGGTGTTTCTGGAGTAATTAGAATGATTTAAATAGCCTTGCTAACAAAGTTCTTCAGGAAAAAAAAAACCACAACCCACCAAGGCTCACCCCCATGCATCTGTCATATCCCAGCAAAGGAAGGGAGTGGAAAACAGAAGCCAAGGAAATGGAGGGGAACAGGCCTCCCAATGCTGGGAACAGGGATTATATTGGATGCAAATTAATTTTTCATTTCATATAGTTCGGTAGAATTCCTGCACAAAATAAACCCGCCCATAAGGAAAATAAACACAGAAGAGCAAGCCAGAGGAGGGCCCCAGTGTCTTTCTCTAAAAATCAGAGGACAATCCTGTTTACTAGAGTGTGAGGCATGGTAAAAACACTAGTCTTAGAGTCAGAATCTGGGTTCAGATCATGAATAGAAAGCTTGAATTCCAAGAATAAAGACCTGGGTTTGAATTCTGTCTGTGACATTTACTATGACACTATAGTAAAAACTGCTTAATCCCTCTTGGGCCTTAGCTCCTTCATCTAAAAAATAGGGTTGATATCTAGGTAGTAGTTCCTTCACAGGAGGATTCAGTAAGATAAAATGCGTAAAGTGTTTTGTAAACTTCAAATCTCTATGTTACCATCAGCCCTTGTTGTTTGTAACATGTGTGATCTTGGACAAGTCACCTCTCTGGACCTCCATTTCCTTATCTATATAATGAGGGAGGGCAAGTAGGATAGAGTACCAGGCCTGGAGTCAAGAAGACTCCTCTTCCTGAGTTCAAATCTGGCATCAGACACTTCTTAGCTGTGTGACCCTGGTCAAGTCACTTAACCCTGTTTGCCTCAGTTTCCTCATCTATAAAGCAAACTGGAAAAATGGAAATGGCAAACTACTCTAGTATCTTTGCCAACAACAACAAATAAATAAACAAACAAATCCAAATGAGGTCACAAAGAGTCTGACATGACTGAAAAATGACTGAATATTATAAGAGGGTTGGATTACATTATCCTAAAGCCCTTTCCAGCTCTAAATCTATGATTCTGTGATGTCAGCACTAAATCTTATAACCTACATGATCCTTACCAAAGTCTAGGCCTAGGGTATGTATCCCTAGCATGGTAACCAAGGACTCGGGCTACTGATGCTTCTCCTCTCTTGAGAAAGTCCACAAAGTCTTATTAGCCTCAAGCTCCTAAACAAATGCCTTAGGGATGGGGGCAGAAGAAATATCAGTTTTAGTTAATAGCTGACTTTAATATAAGGCTTTAAAGTTTGCAAAGCCCCTTCTATCTATAGATCACATCTGATTCTCACAACAACCTTGCAAGGTATTATCCACGCTTTAATGGAAACCGAGGTTCCGAGAGGTTATTTCCCCGGAGCACACAACTAGCAAGGCCTGGAATTCAAATTTGTGTTTCCCCTACTCCAAGCTATTGTGCATAACACCAGACCACGCACTTTTTCACAACTGGTTTGCACATCTACCAGGAGTTTCCAGAAGGGGCCTTTATTTTCAAAATTCTTAGGGTGAACTTTGATGGGAGATAGAACTGAGGTTTAGAGCCATGAGATGTATAATGGTCAAACTTGCCATAATCTTTTGCCCCATACTCAACAATCTGGTGAAAGAAGATTCACCCAACCCTAAAGGGAAATGGGCAGCTAGATGGCACAGTGGATACAGGGCAGAGCCTAGAGTCAGGAAGATGAGACTTCCTGAGTTCAAATCTCACCTTAGACACTTAACTAGCTTTGTGACCCTGAGCAAGTCGCTTAACCCTGTTTGCCTCAGTTTCCTCATCTGTAAAATGAGCTGGAGAAGGAAATGGCAAACCACTCCAGTATCTTTGCCAAGAAAACACCAAATGGAGTCATGAAGAATTAGATGTAACTGAAATAGTTATTGTAGATTTCTAGGACAAAACAATCCTGAGCAACAGGTCTTCTTACTCATGCCAAATTTTATCTACACCAGAGATTGCAAAGCTGCTCTGGCTTTAAAGTCACACCAAAAATAAGATTAAGGTCTATAAAAACAAGACATTTACCATGCAAAATCATTTTGCTCAACAGAGGAAATTCTTAACCCATCAGGCTGGTGTGACTGTGTATTATCAGTTCCAATTCCATTTCTTCCTAATTCTAGATGGGAAATTTTCTGCAAAGAATAGAGTGACTCATATTCCATTGAGGTTTACACCTGAGGTTTATAAGCCATCTCCTTCACAGAAAGCCATTGAGGTATATATTATTTGTTCATTTTATAGCTGAAGAGATTAAGGTTCAGAAAGATACAATGTCTAGCCCAAAGTCACACAATTGAAAGTTTGAGAACCAGGATTTGAACCCATCTTTCTCCTGATTCCAAGCTGAGCAGGCTTTCTAATTCTCTGCAATTCTTTTTAGTACCAAACTAGGCAAAATTTCAAGGTACCAATTCACTGGGCAAAATGTCTGGGGCAGGGATTCCTCATCTGGGAGCTATGGACTTGTTTCTTTAAAGTATTTTGATATAATTGGTTTCCTGTGTAATCTCATGTATTTGATTTTATATATTTAGAATGTTATTCTGAAAAGGGGTCCATAGGTTTTTCCAGGCTGCTAAAGATGTCCATGATACAAAAAGGATAAAAAACTCCTGGTCTGAGGTCCTGGGACCCACTAGAAAAAGTATAATGATTTCCCTTTGGGGTGAGGTTCCTTACTGGTTCATCAGAGGTGGTTACCTTCACCTCACTTCCCTCTTTCTCTTCATATCACCATCATCCTCCTACTCACCTAGTTTCAAAATTGGCATCATCTTTGCCTTCTCTCTTTCCCTTTCTTCCACATCCAATTAGTCCATAAGTCCTGTGGATTCTACCTCAGAAATATCTCTTGCATCTGTCCCCTCCTCTCCATTCCCACTGCCACCACACTCATCAGGTCCTCATTAGCTCTCCACTGGATTATTATAACTGTCCTCCCTGCTTCTAGTCTTGGTTGGGTCCCCTTCAATCCATACTTCATACAGTTGCCAAATCAATCTTCCTAATGCACACCTTGATTATGTCACTCTACCATTAAAATTTTATCAATGACTCCTCATTACCTAATGAATGAAAATTTAAACTCCTTAGCTTAGCATTTCAGGTCCTTTAAAATCTGGTGCTAACTTATCTATTCATCCTTACTACTTTACTTCATGTACCCATGACAGGCCACCTATCACATATGATGGTTTTAAAGTTCCCCAAACATTCCCTTTGTTACCCACTTGCATACCTTTGCTCATGCTGTTCCTTCAGTTTGGTACACAGCCTTACTTCTGACTCACTCAGTTCAACTTTTACCCATCTATCAGTAGAGAGCATGGTATAGTAGGAAAAACATGGATTTAGGATCCTTTCTAGCCTTAACATTCTATTATTCTGTACCTATAGAACCTGGGTTCCATTCTTGGCTTCTTTCCCTGCCATATGTATGTCCTTGAGTAAGCCATATCTCACTGGGCCTCAGTTTTCTCACCTGTCTAATAAGGAAGTTGTACTAGATGACATCTAAGTTCCTTTCCAGCTCTAAATCCAGTGATCCTATGGAATTCTTCCTTCTCCTTGAAGTCTTCTCTGATACCCATAGCAGGAACTGATATTTCTCTCCTCTGAACACACATCATATATTGTTCCTATCTCTTTTATGACACTACTACACAAAAATCTGTAATAACAGGTAGAGTGTGAATGTCACCTCACCCCTTACCAGACTGGGAATTGCATGAGGGCAGGATTATGCCTTATTGATATTCTCCTTAGTGTTCAGGACTGTCTTGCCCTTGGCAACTGCTCAATGTATATTTGTTAAATGAATAAGGCATTTTCTCTTGCAAATCATTAACTCCTGATACTGACCTGGCTATGACTTCTCAGTTGTTCTACCCAAAGTGTCACCCATTATACTAATTTCTTAGTTTGGAGAAGCCAAATCATTTCCATTGTGGTAGGATTCTTTCTCCATGGTGCTGAGTGCATTGGTTATTGCTTGGTCCTGAGCAAAGAATATCTAGTGCAATTTATTACAAAATTGGGGAAGGGGCATCTTCTAGGAAGACCTGCGGCACAGGTAGGGGAAAGGAGATAGAAAGGAAGGAAGGAAGGAAGGAAGGAAACATATATTAAGTGCCTACTGACACTGTGCTGGGTGCTTGACAAATACCATCTCTTTCTATCCTCACAACAGACCTGAGATATAGGTGATAGTATTTTCCTGGTGTTCCTGATGAGGAAACTGAGGCACAGAGAGGATAAGTGACTTGCCCAGGGTTACATAACTAGTGTCAGAGGCTAGTTTTCAACTCATGTCTTCCCCATTCCAAGAATATATCTACTGTGCCATCAGAATTGTACCAGAAATATAAAATAGGAAAGAATCCTATTGTTGCATAAGGGAGATGGAAGATGAAAGCCTGAGGATGCATAGTTTAGTGGAAAGAACCCTGGATCTGGAGTCTGAAGACCTGGATTTTCCATTTATTCCTGTGGAACCTAGGTCTCAAGTCACTCCTCTTCCTGAGCCCGTTTCCTCACCAGTCAAATGGGGAGTTACAGTAGATGACCTTAAGGGAGGGTCTCATCCAGCTCTAATATTTTGCATATTTGGAGATGTTTAAAGTGCAGGTTGTATAAAATTTGGAAGATTGGGGTTTGTTGTGGAGGGGGTTACATATTTCCAATAAGGTTGGGGCTAAATGGCCTCTCTAGTTTTTTTTTCTGCTATCCCCTATGGTGATACAGTCCCACAGTTCTCAACCTAACCAGATGCATAATGTGCACTTGACTTATGAGGTATCCTAACTCTATTGCAGAGGGGCAGAAAGAGGTTCTTTCAGAGAGGCTAGATGAAGGAAGAAGGAAGGAGGGAAGGGAGGAAGAAATAAGGTAAAGAAACAAGGGAGGGAGAGAAGGAAGGAAGGAGATGAAAAAAGAAAGGCAGAAGCAAGGAAGGAAAGAAGGAGGGGAAAAGGAAGAAAACAAGGAAGGGAAAGAGGAAGGGAGGGAGGGAAGAAGGAAAGAAGAAAGGAAGGAAAAGGAAGAAATAAAGGAAAAAAGAAAGAAGAGGAGGGAGGGAAGAAGGGAGAGAGAGAAGAAGGAAAGAAAGAAGAAAGAAAGGGAAGAAGAAAGGAAGGAATGAAGGAAGGGAGGGAGGAAGGAAGGAAAGGAGGGGAGAGAGGGTGGGAAGAAGGATGGAAGGGAAGAAGGGGGGGAGAGAAAGAAGGAAAGAATGAAAAAAGAAAGGAAATAGGCATTTATAAAGTGCCTAGTATTTGCCAAGGACTGTGCTAAGCTCTTTACATGTGACTCATTTGATATAACCCCAAGAGGTAAGTGCTATTATTATCTTCCTTTTACAGTTGAATAAACTGGGAAAGGCAGAGGTTAAATGACTTGTCCAGGGTCACACAGCTACTCAATGTCTGAGGTAGTTTGCCATCTACCACCAGTTACTAATAATAATATTAGGTAGTATTTTTAGAGTGCTTTAAGATTTACAAAGCACTTTAACCTCACTATCTCATTTTTTACTCACAAAAACCTTGAGAGGTGGGCGATATAATTATTCCCATTTCACATGTGAAGACACTGAGGCAGAGAGAGGTTAAATAATTTGCCCAGGATCACACAGCTAGTAATTATCTGAGGCCATATTTGAACTCAGGTCTTCCTGATTCTAGCACTTTATCCACTGTACCACCCAGCTGCCTCTGAAGGAGGAAAAAACCAGGATCCAGAGGCATATAGACTTTGGTGAGAGACATCTCCAATTTAAAAAAATGTTTGGTCTCTGAGCAGTGGCAATTAAGGGCAATCTAAGGTTATCCAGCTAAGGAGAAGTATGCTGTGAGTTAACAGTGACGTGTGGCTAGCTATTTCCTGTGCAAGAAACTGCCACATTACTATTTGAGCTCTCTCCAAGCATAAATTCTAGGCATATTACAGGGACCCAGTGTAGGTACAGTTTTGTCTAACCTCAGAGACGTCTTCCCTGGGGATTTGGTTCATTCCAAATCCCTCTGTCCAGGACTCTGAACTCAGCCTTCCCTAATCTCCATCTTCCTCTGATGGACTAGCCAACAAGTTTGGTTGTTCATACTTCTCCTTTACTTTTACCCTTTCCCAGTTACAGCCCCTTTCTCCACAGCTCTGGACACCAAAGAAGCAGGAAGTCTTTCTTTGCCTCTAGGACCAGGCGGTATTAAGTGAGGCTTTGTCAATCAGTCAATAAACATTTATTGAGTGCCTACTATGTGCCAGGCACTGTGTGAAGCACTGGTATTACAAAGAAAAGCATAAGGAATTTCCTGTCCTGGGAGCTCACAGTCTTCACAGGGAAAGATTTCAAAGGAAAGACAACATGCAAACAACTATGTACAAACAAGCTATCTACAAAATAAGGAAAAAAAGAACATTTATTTATTTATTTGCTTTTTTCTTTTGAAGGGGGGTGGATAGGGCAATTGGGGTTAAGTGACTTCCCCAAGGTCACATGGCTAGTTTTTGTGTTAAGTGTCTGAGGCTGGATTTGAACAGGTCCTCCTGACTCCAGGGCCAGTGCTGTATTCACTGGGCCACCTCACCACCCCCAGCACATGAGAGTTTAGAGGGTGGACCATTTGTTCCAGGGTGGATGATTTTGAGGGTGTTGATACCACATTCCTAGAGTGCACTCCTTACTAAGCCCCATCAGTGGTGATGGCCTGAGCCACCTAGGTAGGTAGACACTCCTCTCATCTCCTCTCCAATGCTAGCTTCTCCTTCTTTCTTCTTTTAGCAATGGAGAAGCTTCAAGTTGCAGAAAGCTTCTTTTCTAAAGCGATGATTTCACCCCAACTTGTTCCAAGCAGAAAAATTGGTTTTGCCAGAAAATCTGGGTTCTAATCTTGGTCCAGGTTCAAAATCTAGTTCTCATTACTGCTTGCTATCTCTGCTCTCTGGAGCTGAGCAGAACAAATCCAATCCCTCTTCCATGGGACATTCCTTCCAGTGTTCCAAGATGAGCATCATGGCTCCTGGAAGTCTTCCTTTTCCTACCCTGCTAACTGTGTGGCATTGGACATGTCAGTTAACCTCTCTGGGTCGTGGTTACTTCACAGAGCTGTTGTAGAGTCCAATTCAATTTAATGAACCAAATTAGGCTGGGATAGTTGAAAGCGCATCTTAAGCTTTAAAACACGCTATAATCATAGGCAGTGGTGATATTATTTTTCAAATCAGGGCTTTGTAACCGTTTCTTTCATCATGGACCTCTCAGACAGTCTGATGATGCCTATGGACCCTTCTAAGAATAATGCTTTCAAAATGCAAAAAAAAAAAATCAGTCAGTCAATAAGTATTTCTTAGTTGCTTACTATGTTCCAGGCATTATGTTAAGCACTAGAGATACAAAACAAACCCCAAAATCACCAGTCTCTTCCCTTGAGGAGTTTATAATCTAATAAAATACATGGGATTACAAGGGAAACCAATATTGAAATAATTATCCAAATATATATATATATTTGAATCACAGACCCAAGGTTAAGAACTCCAGAATGACCAGCTAGCCCTGAGTCTGCTGCTGTTTCATGCCCTGCCCAAGTCTTTAAAAAGCCCTACAGTCTGCTTGGTTCATTTCATATCCCCTGACCTCTCCCTTTTCCTTACTATTTATTTTCTCTTGTTCCTCTGCACGCTCTTCCCCCCCACTCCCCCTCAAGGGGATGCCTGGATATGAAGCTTTTCATTGACAGCCCAGCTTCCTCTCTGTCAGTCTCCAGCTTGATCACCTACCCCACAGGAATTGTATTTGCCAGCAACTTCATTTACATAGAACACTTCAAAGCAGCCTCCCAGCTTTAGCTCCAAGGGAGTGCCCACAGTAAATATCAGCTGGGGAAGGGGGGTGGGGATGGGAGGGAGGCAACTATTTGCCAAATGTTCTCTTGAGGGCAGCAGGTGAATCTGCTTCTTCTCTCTCTCCCCTTCACCTTTCCTAGAAAGTGGCCCAGATCCTCTGAACTGGAACCCTTTCTACAACAGCTGGACAAGTGATCATATATCTTCTGCCTGGAGAACTCCAGAAAGGAAACCCACTTTCTTTCTGGAGGAAGCCCATTTCACTTTCAGATAGCTCAATTTACTAAGTTTTTCTTTATATCAAGCCTTTGTCCAACTGTCATCTATCAATCCTAATTCTGCCCTTTGGGGCCAGTCAGAGCAAGCCTGGTCTTTCTTCCAGGTGACAGTCCTTCAGATCCTTGGAGATGGGGAATGTTAACTCTTTGAAGTCTTTTTTTCTCCCAAATGAATGTCCTTGGCTCTTTTAACCTGTGCTGGGGTCTCCAGTCTCATTGGCATCACTATCCTGGCTGGCTTTCTCTGGGCATGCTTTGGGTACATCGATGTTTTTCCTGAATTGGGCTGCACAGAACTAAACATGACACCCTCAATATGATTTAATCAAGGCAGAGAACAGCAGGGCAATCACTCCCTAACTCTGGATGTGATGCTTCTCAATGCAGCCTAAGATGGCTCAGCCTCTTTCTGGTTGCCATGATACGTACTGAGCTTGCATTTCACTGAAACCCCCAGATTTTTTTTATATGAACATTTTCTAGCTATGCCTAACCTGTACTGTACATGTGTAGTGGCCTTTAAGAAATACACTTATAAGACTTTACATTTATCCCCATTAAATTTTAATTTACTCAATTAGTCCCATTTTACTAACTTGCTAAAATGTTTTGGGATACTTATTCTGTTAATCAAAAAATTAGCTATTTCTTCTTGCTTTGGGTTGTCTGCAAATTTGATGTGCCTGCCATTTATGCCTTCACCAATTCATTGCTAAAAATGTCACATAACACAAGGCCAAGGTCAGATGCCCAGAGTACCTCTAGAGACCCTTCCTTTTGTGTGACTTCTGCCACCAATGACTAATAAGAGTATTAGTTAGCATTTATGTAGTGCTTTAAGGTTTGCAAAATGCTTTACAACTATCATCTCATTTTATCCTCATAAAAACCCTAGAAGGTAGGTGATATTATTCCCATTTTACTGATGAAGAAACTGAGGGAGACAAAGGTTAAATGACTTGCCCAGGATCACACAGCTAGTAAGTGTCTGAGGCAGGATTTGAACACAGGTCTTTTTGACTCCTTATCCATTGTCCTGCTGAATCGCTTCTGTGATAGTAGCTAGCAGTTATGTAACACTTTAAGGGTTGAAAAGAACTTTACAAATTCATTTATCCTCACAACAACCATAGGAAGTAGATGCTATTAGTATCCCCATTTTATTTCTTCAGTCAGGTTGTTGACTCGCTTTTCATGGTTTTCTTGCATCGTTCTCATTTCTCTTTCCAATTTTTTCTCCATTTCTCTTATTGGGTTTTCAAAATCCTTCTTAAGCTCCTCTATGGCCTGTAAACAGTTCATATTTTTCTTGGAAGATTTTGGTACAGGAATTCTGACTTCATTGTCTTCCTTCTGTTCCATGCTTTGTCCCCTAAATAGGAATCTAAGGTTTGACTGCTGTGCTTGCTTTGCTTCCTTTGCTTGCTCATGTTGCCACTCAATTACTTGACTTTTGAGCTTTTTGTCACAGTAGAATTATGCTTCCAGGAGAGCTTTGTCCCAGATCGCTGGGGTTTTCTCAGTTGCCAGAGCTATTAGTTGGATGCCCTCTCTGAAGCCTCCACTGGCTCTGGCACCTGGTCACACACCCCAGGACTCCCATCCAAGATAGCCATCCAGATCCAAGCAGGTTAAAGCAAGAGTGATTACCCCTCAGAATGGTCACTTGGTACACTTATGATCTATAGGCCAGGAACTCTGAAGCATCCACATAGCAGCTGCCACTTCTCCCTTCAGGGGGCAGAGACCGGACCATACTCCCACACCCCCTGCTCCCAAAGTCCACACTGAACTCTCACTTTGTCTTTCACATTTATAGGATGATAATTCTAGAAAATACCACAGGTGCTGGTGACCCACTCTCCTGAAGTCCCTCCAGCTGCGTGCTAGTCGGGGCCTCCCTGAGGCTAAAACTGTGGGGCTGGGCTTGGCTCCCAGCCTGCTGTGATGGACCTTTTCTGTCTGACTGCCAGGCTGCCTTCAGCAGGAGGTTTGTTTCTCTCTGTCACTGTGGGTTCTGTAGCTCTAAAATTTGTTTAGAGTTATATATTTTAGATAATTGAGGTGGTTATAGGGGGAGAGCATGGAGTTTTCCTGCTTCTATGCTGCCATCTTGGCTCTGCCCCCATATCCCCATTTTATTGATGGGGAAATGGAGACAAATGGAAATTAAATGATTTGACCAGAATTACACAGCTAGTAAGTATCTAAGGAAGGATTTAAATTTAGGCCTTCCTGACTCTAGTCAGCACTCTATCCATTTTGCCACCTAAGTCCTTGGACTGAATCATTCAATCAATTCTGAATACGTTTAAGGGTAACACCATCTAGCCCATACCCCTCCATCTTGTCCACATGGAGAACAAAAGGCATTTTGTTAAATGCTTTGCTGAAATCAAAGTATACTATATTTATTGCATTTTATTGATCTATTAACCCTATCAAAAAAACGAATAAAGTTAGAATGGTATGACTATGCTTGATGAAGCCATTCTGGCTCTTAATGATTATTGATTCCATGTCTAAATATTTTCCAGCCATCCCTGTGACTCCAGAACTAATCCTGATGAGTAGGAGATAGAGAGAGACAGGTTCTGACTCAATATAAAAAAGAATTTCCCAAGAATTTAATCTGCCCCCAAAATGGAATGGGACGCTTCAGGTAGTAAGGAGTTCACCATTCCTGGAACTCGTGAAGCAAAGGTCTTGCTGATTAACAATTGGTAGGGGGCAGTACAGAGAGAAATCATATTTCACATCTTCAGTAATCTGTTTCTCGATATCTCAGACTGGTCTCTAGGGCCTAAGTGGACTGTCTCCTACCTCAGACTTTAGAATGGTGAGAGCCTAACCAGGAACTGTCTCAGCTTGAGTCACTTTATTCTCAAATGACTATTTAAATCCTAGAAAAGCACAAGATATTGTTCTCAGAGTCTCAACAAAAAAATTACTCTTCCTTTATTGACCCAAAAAATGACTTTTCCTGGATTCCAGGTGTTTTTTTTTTTTTGCTTTGCCTACCTTACCTTGGAGGTCTTCATGCTGTAGCTCCATCTCAATCTTCTTCCTCTCTTCTCCAGCCTCTGTTCTGACTTCCTTTTCATCACATTCTATAGGAAAAACTCATGTGGGCTCTTCAGCCCTTGATGAAAAAGTCTCATCTTCTATGTATGCTGTGTGGACCTGAAGTGGCATGGTCCATACCAGCATGGCCCTCCTGGGTCTTTTCTTCCACATCCTAACTTATGCTTGCTTCTACCATACTCACTATATCTTCTCATGAGATAATTTAGCATGGTGAAAAGGACTATACTTAGACTCTAAAGAACTGGGCTTGAACCTCAACTGTAATAATTACTAGTTGTGTGATTCAGAATTGGCCACAATCTCTCTCTCTCTCTCTCTCTCTCTCTCTCTCTCTCTCTCTCTCTCTTTTATTTTTGGAGGGCAATTGGGGTTAAGTGACTTACCCAAGGTCACATGACTAGTTTTTGTGTTAAGTATCTGAGGCCAACTTTGAACTCAGGTCCTCCTGACTCCAGGGCTGGTGCTCTATTCCTCTATTCACTTCGCCACCTAATCACCTCCACAATCTTTCTTGAGTCTGAGACCCCCAAGTCTCACTATGTGACACAGAGGGTGGAGTGCTGAGCCTGGAGACAGGAAGACCTGAGTTCAAATCTAGCCTCAGGCACTTCTTAGCAGTATGACTCTGGGCAAGTCATGTCATTGCTATATGCCTCAGTTTTCTCAACTGTAAATAGCACTTATCTCACAGAATTGTTGACAGGATCAAATGAAATAAGATTTGTAAAGAGTTTAGTACAGTTCACGGTACAGAGTCGGAACTTAATAAATGCTTGTCTCCTTTGTTAGTGTGACCAAAGCTGAATATACATGCAAAACAAATACAAGGTAATCAGAGTAGGGGATAGAGGCACTAGTCGGTGGTGGGGATCAGGAAAAGTTCTTGCTTTTGCTGATTTATGAGGGAAACTCATAATGAGGGAAGGCTTTCACACCTTTTGTTAATTTCTACTTAGGCACTGAGTCACAGAGCTGTGATACCCTCTGGCTCTAAAAAGGGTATATATACTCTTGAAGTTAGCATTTGCTATGGGGCTCACTCACTGGAAGAATATTCTTGTGATCTGACCAGATGAGACTCTGAGTAGCCCTTAAGGAGCCCCCCACCTTTGAAAAACCCAGATGTTGGTTCTTCTCTCTCTGGTGACTATGTATGTATTGCCTTGATCAGACAGTTGGATCTGTCTGTCGATCTGTGATGATTTCTCAGACAGTTAGAAGCCCTGTCTGTTTGTCTTTATTTCTCTGCTTGTATTTTCTCTGAAGTTCATGGTTCTGACTTTTCCCTTGAACTAGTGAATGTAATTAAAAAAAGATTGTTGACCCCTTAAACATCTATCTTTCCTAATAAAGCAGATCTAAGAACCTATGCTAGCAGCCATCCTGGGGATGCCAGTGTGGTGCCTCTACAGAAGACCACTCCTTTCATCAGGATGGAGGGCATTCCAGATATGGGAATGGCTTGGTTGTAGAGCCAGAGACAAGATGAAATGTCATATGTGAGGAGAAGCAATCAGGTCATAGAATTCTAAACCACAGAACGTTAGAAGGGGGGTGATATACACTAATCTTGGAAAGTTATATTGGAGCTAGATTGTGAAGGGCTTTAAGTGTAAAACATAGTAGTTTATATTTAATTCTTGATGAACCAAGCATTTATTGAGTAAAGCCAGTGGAGTTTGTTGAGTAGAGTAGTAATTTTAAGATTATGTTTTTAGATTATGCTTTGGCTTCTCTATAAGGGTGCATTGGGGAGGAAGAAAGCCTAGAGTCAGGAAGACCAATTAGGAGGTAAGAGGCAATGGGGGCCTAAACTAGAATGAGAGTCATAGGAGTAGAGAGGAGATAAATCTGAGATGTTGTGGAGAAAGAATAGACAAACTTGGCCACTCACCAGACATGTGGGAGCGAAGGAGAATGAAGAGTGAAGGATGATGCAGAGGTTTCAAACTAAGGTAACAAAAATAGGGAGGTTAGGAAGAAGGGGTATTTTAGACAATTAGTTCTCTTTTGAACACATAGAGTTTGAAATGCCTATAAGATACTCAACTTTGAAATGTTCAACAGGTGATGGGGGCTTGGAGTTCAGGAGTCTAATGTTTGATATGTAGATTTGAGAGCCATTTTGCATAAAGCTGATAATTGAATTCATAGAAACTTTGAGGACAGAGACAGAGACAAAAAAGAGAAGAGAGAGGGGAGGGAAAGAAAGGAGAGGGGAGGGGAGGGGAAGGGAAGGGAGAGAGAGAATGTAGAGAAAGAAGAAAGTCTAGGATAGTGATGATTGGGGGTAAATCCATGATATGGGGTCAGGATGTGGATAAAAACCAGAAAAGGAAGCTGAGAAAGAACAATAAGACAGATAGGAGAACTGAGGGAGAGAAGTGTCATGTCAAGAACTGTGTACTCAGGAGGAAAGGACAGTCAACTCTGAAACGCAGAAGAGAGGGTAAGAAGTTTGAGGATTGACAAGAGGACCTTAGAATTTGCAATTAAGTGATAATTTCTAACTTGGGAGAGGGCAATTTCAGTTTAGTGGTGATGTCTGAATCCAGAATGCAAGGAGATGAGAAATAAATGAGAGAAAGGAAGAGGAAAAGGAGGCAAATGTAAACAGATTTTATTTGGAGTTTATCTGTGAGGGTTTTTTAGAATATGGGGTTGTGAGAAGTTTAAAGGATAAAGAGACAGAGACAGAGAGAGACAGAACAATCATGGAGAAATCTACTGTACGAGAGAGGGGGTAGATCACGGTACATGTAGATGGGTGATCCCTGGTTAGAAGAAACTACTCCTTCTTCAGAGATTGGAGTAAAGTAGGAGACAAC
Source organism: Petaurus breviceps papuanus (assembly GCF_028583685.1). Lineage (NCBI taxonomy): Eukaryota > Metazoa > Chordata > Mammalia > Diprotodontia > Petauridae > Petaurus > Petaurus breviceps. Next base: position 1,493,697 of record NW_027187419.1, read on the forward strand.
AGAAGATGACATCAAAAGCTTTTAAGATGGAAGAGTAAGGGAGAAGGGGGAGTCGTGTCCAACATCCTTTATTTTCATGACCTTGCTTGCACAGGAGCAGAGACCCTTTTGCTGACATGCATGAAGGCCTAAATATGAACTATATTCTGATATTCCAATGGGAAACTCTAGGTGGGGGCAAAACAAGCCAAAAAATGTGATTGGGGAGAGGCAGCTCCCCAAGTTTGAATCCAGAGCTGTGTGGTCCAGACCATGGGTTTTAGCTGCCTTGACAACTGGTATTTGCTCCTTTCCCCCCTACCAGATGCCCTCCTGAATTGCCCCCAACCATCACAAGCACAGGGACTCTTAGGAATGGGCCCTTGAGCAAATCTCTTATTTGTTGTGCCCTCCAAAGTCTGTGCTTCTTGTTCTGGGGAGAGGTATAGGGAGTGGGGGCAGAGTTGCTGGGCAGTAAATGCACATCAATGATCTTCTTGATGGAGGGAGTGTGGCAGGGCCACTGCTAATGGAAAACTAGGAGAGGTTTTGAGTCGGGGAGAGCCTGCTAGTCCAACAGAGCCTGCTGCCAGCATGCTCATTACCCGACCTTACTCTATCCCATAATAAATGGAGCCCCCGAGGGACAGGAGCAATGGACTGGGGTGGGATTGGTTGGGGGTGGGGAGGAGAAGGGAGTGAGGACTATTAAGGGATTCTAACCTTCTTCTCTTCCTGGGCCTCTGGAACAGCTGTTCGACAAAATGGATCTGTGCAGACAATCATTTCTGCTGCATTACTTAATATACAGTCGCTCTCGGCAAGAGATATAATTGACTTGCTTAACTAATCAATCTTTCTATAAGCATAGCTGCTTTTCTTCTCCCAGTGGGGAGGAAGGGAGGGAGGGAGGGAGAGAGAGAGACACACAGAGAGACAAACAGACAGACAGAAACAGAGAAAGAGAAAGAGAGGGAGAGGGAGGGAAGGAGGAAGAGGGAGAGAGACAGAGAGAGAAAGAGAGACAGAGAGACAGAGATAGAGAGAGACAGAGACAGAGATAAAGAGAGACAGAGAAAGAGAAAGAGAGGGAAAGGGAGGGGAGGAGGAAGAAGGAGAGAGAAGACAGAGACAGAGAAAGAGAAGAGACAGAGAAGGGGAGAGAAATTAATTGGAAGTAGGAAGTGGCAACCTTGAGGCCCTGGCCCCAAACCAAATAACTTTCAGGTCAGGGATTTTTGAGGTGGGATGAATCCTGAGGAGATGGTGACTTGCCTAGTTGAGACATTGTCCCCAGGCCAGATATGAACTTTTAGCACAAGAACCCTCTGCCCCGAGGCCAAATGTGGAGAGGTTCTTTCCTTTTAGTGGTGGTGTTTGACAGTCATCCTGAAATGAAATACAAGTAACTCTCAATTGTCTATACCAAGGGTGGAGAACCTGTGGCCTTGAGGCCACTCATGGCCCTCTAGATCCTCAAGTGCAGCCCTCTGACTGAATCCAAACTTCACAGAACAAATGCCCTCAATAAAAGGATTTGTTCTGTAAAACTTGGACTCAGTCAAAAGGCCTCACTGGAGTACCCAAAAGGCCTATACCAATGGAATGGGCAAAGGTCTATACTAATGGCACAGGCAGTTCAAAAATTATTTCTCTCTGACTTTGCAATGTTTACACACATTTGAAATATGGGTGTGCCTGGTACTCAGGGATTTTGCACACAAAACTTCACATTAAATCATGAAGCTGGAACATTGCCAAGCCTTCCCATCCTGTACCCTTTGCTCAGTTTCCCTCTGGACTCTACTCTGTGCTATAGACAAACAGCATCACCTCTCAGATCAATGCAAAGATTAGAATCAAGCAGAATGGCTCTATCTCTCAACTCATTAACCCCCTTCCCTGGTAAAACAGGAAGCAATAAAAGGAAGGGACTTCAAGCCTTGATCCCCTCAACCCTGGTTTTTCTCTTCCTCTTCTCACCGTTAAGTACCTGCTGAATTTCAGGTCGTGATTCTGAGTTAAGATAAAGAGAGATGAAGAGTCTGTCACAAAGTGGAGAGGGAGAAGGGGTCACAAAGAAGTTATCAACAAAAGAGTTACTGAAGCAAAGGACTGTATAATGACAGTAAGAAACCAAAAAGACATTGACTGCAGGTCATGATTAATGATGTGGTGTCAACCTGGAAGGAGGTGTCTAGTGGAGAGACACAGGCCTTGGACCTGCCCTTTTCAACATTTTCTGTCAATGACATTGACAAAGACTTAGAAAGCAGGTTTATCAAATTTGCAGTTGATATAAACTGAGTATTGCTTTTTTTTGAGGAGGCAAGTCAAGGCAATTGGGGTTAAGTGACTTGCCCAAGGTCACACAGATAGTGAGTGTGTCAAGTGTCTGAGGTTGGATTTGAACTCAGGTCTTCCTGACTACAGGGTCAGTGTTCTATTCAATGTACCACCTAGCCACCCCAAAATTGAGTATTACTAATACCAAAGATGATAGAATCAAGATACAGAATTATTTCAAAATACTAGAATTTGGAGGCCAAGCCAAGAAGATTGAATTACACAAGGATGACTATAAAATTCTATTCAATAAAATTCAATTTAGTTTCAATTTTTAAGAAATCAGTTGTGCAAGTAAAAGATGGGGAGACTTGACTTGACAACAGTTTATATGAAAAAGATCTGGGGGTTTTAGCTGACCACAAGCTCCATAAGAACCAACAGTGTGATGCAGCTGACAAAGCTAACACAAAGTTATTCTGCATTACTAGAAATAGTTTCCAGACTATGGGAAATGATAGTCCTTAGCTTTGGCTGGGTCACATTTGCAGTAGAGTGTCTAGTTTTATATGCTACTTTAGAAAGAATACATGTAGACTAGAGCAAACCAGATTAAAACCAGCACTGTGTGAAGAATAAAAACTAGGTCATATGAAAAATAGATAAGGAAATGGGGTATACTTTGTCTTGAGAAGACAAGGTGAATATGTGTAAGAACCACCATGTTAAAAAGTTTATAGACTTGTTCACTGTTGCTTCAGAGAATAGAGCTAAGACACATGAGTGGAAACTTAGGGGGCTAGATCTCAGACTGATGAAAGAAAGGACTTTCTAAGAGTTGGGATTTTCCAACAATGAACTGGGCTTCCTTGTGAGGGAGTGAGTTTCCCCAAAGGTTGTAGGGGGAGTTTTGTTCTTGTTGTTTGAGAAGGATCCTTCCTATAGGATGAAGAAGACCAGCCAGGTCTTCACACATTAGACCTACAGAACATGATTGTTGTTGGATTGAATTGCTGTCTTAGCAGCACTGACTTGCTTAACCTCCCCTTTACCCTCTTCCCTCATTGACCATGGATCTCAACAGCAGGGTCAGAGTAGGGACCTCCTGGGAAAGACTGTAAAGAAATGGATTTCTGAGGCTTTGTTTGTGTGCCTGGATATATCAATGAGCTGTTTATACTGTCCTACTGCACAACAGAGATAGGCTAGCTCTGTAGATAAGGAGAATCGGGGGAAAAGAGAGAGAATAGGGGATCAAAGCTAACAAGTTATTGTCAGTCTAAAAGGACAAGAAAACTGTTATTATGAGGGGTTAATGGGTGACTTCAAACTAGGCTCTTGGGAGATGTTCAATCAAAGATTGGATGACTACCCATTGAAATATTTCAGTACAGATCTCTAAGTTGGAAAGGAGGGTCATCTAATCCAACCCCCTCATTTCATAGGTGAGGAGATAGATGAGAAGAGCTAGATGGCCTGTTCAAGGTCAAATATCTAATAAGGGACAGAGTTCAGGTTTGAACCCAGGTTCCCTAACTCTAAATCTATGGGCTCCTTTCACTCCATCAAACTGCCTTTCAGTGTCAGGCTGGCTTAAATTTTAAGGTCTTCTAGCCCCTAGATTCCATGATTCTCCCAGATTTTTTTAAAGTGGGGAGTAAAAAGAAACATGGAAGAGATAATAATGATAGCAAACATTTATATAGCACTTTAAGGTTTGCAAAGTGCCTTACAAATAATATTTCATTTAAGCCTCAAAACAACCCTAGAAGTTGGTGTTAGTGTTATACCCATTTTACAGGTAAAAAAAAAAATGAAGTCTGAGAGAGGTTAAATGACTTTTCCAGAGTCATACAGTCAATAAATGCCTGAGGCAGGATTCAAATTCAAGTCTTTCTAATTCTGAGTCTAGCCCTCTACCACTTTGATCCCTCAGGAATCTCCCAAAGATAACCTAGGGTCCAGAGATAATTGCTAAGTTCTGCCAATCTTGAAACTACTCTCTGATAATGCTGCTTTGCTGTATTTTTATATTTTATTTGTATTTCTTGTTTTACATTTGCCTAGCCTTACTTCAAGTATTTCAGTATTTTAATGGAATGGAGATCTAACATGTGGGTATGCTCTCTAAGCAATGACAACTCATATACCCCCTTTCCATCCTGTGTAACTTTTGTCAGTTCTTGGCATTGAATTCTTGTCATTCAATTCAATTCTATCAATTCAACAAGTCTTTATTTATTAAATGCCAGGCATTGCACTAGGCTCTGGTAACACAAAGAGAAAAATAGAAAGTTCTTGTCCTTGGGGATCTTCTAGTCTGCTTGTCTATGTCGCTCCATAAATCCTCCAAAGAAATGCTAGAGTGCTCTCTATAGTCCACTGGTCCCCAACTTTTGAGTAAGAAGACCCCCTTTAAATATCAATATATTTCTTGAACTCCCACCCAATAATAATTATACTATTATTATCACTTGATTGAGAAAGTATATGATGAGCGAAGTCTACTCTGAATTCAGTAACATTCTTAAATGAATCTATTCCTTTAATCACAATAGCATCTACATACATTTGAAAACTAGTCAGATGTATTGCCAGGTGTATTATTTATTCAGGCTATAGAGTCTCTGCTTGCTTATTTATCATCTAGTTACTAAAAAAAGATCTATCTGACAGTGCTCATTTCACATAGAGGTTTTCATGCCCCCTTCAAGAGCTCTCAAAGCCCCCAGACATGCCTTTACCACCCTCCTGAGGGGGTTACCTCCTTTCTGCATGACCCACAAACTGCAAACTTTGTTTGGGTGGTTGTCTCCGTGATGACAAAACGTTACCTAGTGGAAAGCAATGACATAGTGTCTCTTTTGAAGCAAAATGTCATGGTGGGTGGGGCAATTGACTCAGAGCCAAAGAGACCTGTGTTCAGATCCTGCCTCAGACCCATCCATATGGCACTTTAAGGTTTTCAAAGCACTTTCCACAGACTATCTTGTTGATTTTCAAAACAACCCTCTGAAGTTGGTGCTGTTATTAGCCCCATCTCACAGATGAAAGAACTGAGACTGAGAAAGAGGTTAAGTGACCTTGCCCAGAGTCACACAGCTAGGAAGTGTCTGAGATGGGATTCCTAGCTGCATGGATCTCAGACACTTCCTGCCTATGTGACCCTGGGTGAGTCACTTAATCTTGCTCTCTCTCAGCCTCAGTTTCCTCATCTTCAAAATGAAGGGGTTGAACTTGATGGCTTCTAAAGCATCTTCCAAGTCTGCATCTTGGATCTTATGATCCTATGAAAGGCCAACTGCTTGGGAGGGGGGAAGAGAGTTGTGAGAGAGCAACTTGGAAATGCTGCCAAGCCCCCTGAGGGGCAGAGGCTCCAATGCCCAACCTGAGAGTGACATTTCCAGAGTGCAGACAGGGAGCTAAGGGAAAAGGGCTGCCTTTCTAATTACACTACTGCTTGGGGGGATGGCTGGAGTTATTTCAACAAAGAGGCTAGTTTATTCCTGGTTGGGACCTGAGTAAGAGGAGGAAACAGAGGAAAAGCAGATTGAATTACAAGTAGAGAGTCAGGGGGGATGTAGGTATGGAAGCAATTGCCCAGGCCAGGAGTTTTGCCTGACTTTCAGCACTGGGGCAAGGACAGCATGCATGGGTTGTACAGAACATCATCAAACATCCCCTGACAGCTTCTGGCCAACCAGAGATGTTGTCATCACTTGGGCCCTTTGGGATGAAAAAGCTCTTGGCTACTTTTGGCCCAGTGGTGGCTCAGCACTAAAAAGACTCATCTCTTTGTGTCCCTTAGGCCTCCTACATAGGGTGATGTGTAAGTTAAAAGGAGAGACAATTGGGGGCAGCTAGGTGAATAGGGTGAATAGATCACCAGCCCTGGAGTCAGGAGGACCTGAGTTCACATCCAACCTCAGACACTTAACACTTACAAGCTGTGTGGCCCTGGGCAAGTTACTTAACCCCAATTGCCCTGCCCTCCCCCTCCAAACTGAAAGGAAAAAAAAGACAGAGAATTTCCCATTGGATTTCTTCATTTGACTCTCCAGGTTGCACCATGTAACTCTGAAAGTCACTTTACCCTCAAACCATAGGCAAAACTCAGGGAAAGCCTACCTTCTACCCTCAAAATCTCAGCAAGAAATGATTCTGATTTCATGGTAGCTCTAAATGAACTCATCCGTTTTTTCTGGTGAGATAATGTGGTACTTCCTCTAGGAAGGGGTGGGAGTCATGGGAAACATACCCACGTCATAGCTAGAAGTAGGGGATGCCACTTTGGGGAGCTTTGTGTGGGCCTCTGGCTGCGTTTTCTGCTCTGTGCTTCAGTTCCTGAGTAGGTTACTAACTAATATCCATAAGACAGATGTGTGTGGCTTGGAAGGTGACCCTATGGATTGGAGAGGTTCTGAGGTCTAGTGGTTCACAGGGTAGAGCCAGCCATTAGCCTGGAGAGTTTCTTCACCAGAGAAGGTGTCCTCCATCAGGAGGATGACTGACAGTTGTTTGGATAATGTTAAATGGAGGTTAAATGTGGTCATCCCTATTCCATACAAACTACTTCATGTCCTTTGTTGTGTCCCTTTTTCAGTCATGTAAGACTCTTTGTGACCCCATTTGGGGTTTTCATGGAGAAGATACTGGAGTGGTTTGCCATTTCCTTTTCTAGCTGATTTTACCGAGGAGGAAACTGAAGCAAATAGGGCTAAGTGAACTGCCCAGGGTCACACAGCTAGTAAGTGTCTAAGGCCAGAGTTGACCTCAAAAACAGATTCCTAGCTGCATGGATCTCAGACACTTCCTACCTATGTGACCCTGGGTGAGTCACTTAATCTCTCTCTCTCTCTCTCTCTCTCTCTCTCTCTCTCTCTCTCTCTCTTTCTCTCTCAGCCTCAGTTTCCTCATCTGCAAAATGAAGGGGTTCAACTTGATGATTTCTAACTGCTGGAGGCAGTTAGACTCCTGACTCCAGACCCAGCACTCTCTAGCTGCTCCATTTTATGTCCAGACAAAGCTTAAGTATCAGCCCCCAAAGAGAGTATGCTAATAGTCATAAGTTGTTAGTGAAGCATGTTTTAACCTGTTCAATCAATGCATGCCATGAGTCTTTTGTGTCTGTTATCATTTCTTTTGTGTGTAGGAAATGAATACCTGTCCCATACCTGATTTACATTGATCATTGAGCATCTCTTTACTCTTCTCCTTTGGGGAGACCTAGACATTAGCCAAAATTTAAATCACTTGGCCCTTGACAAGTACTTAGATGGGAGATTTAAGGAGTCAGAGTATGAGAAAAGGGAACCTAGCCCCCATTCATTAGAGGTCAGGATCTTCCAGGTTTGAACTCAGAATAGCCCAAACTCCTGAGTACAAAGGAATGGGACCCTTAGGGAGGAGAGGATGGTTGTGTTCTAACCTCTTAGGCCTAGTAGTACTTCTTAATGTTAGACAGCAAAAATACTATCTCAGATAAAGCCACCTTGACTCCCCCTAATTTTCCAGCCTTACCTGCCACTCTACACGTCATCGTTCTCTTTCCTATACACCAGGAGAGCAGGTATGTAGTGCTATTTCCACTTAGACAACCCTTCTCCAAGGCCCCCAAACTTATAACCCGGGTCACAAGATCATGGGATTTAAGATGATCTGGTTGGACTCTTTGAGATCATCTCATCTGACCTCCTCGTTTTACATATGAGGGAACTGAGGCCCACAGAGGTTAAATGTTAAAGGATTTGCTCAGGGTCAGATAGGTAGTGGAAAGACAACACAGTGGATAAAGGACTGCCTTGAACTCAGAAAGATGTAAGTTCTAGTCCTGCTTCTCACCCATAATGACTCTGTGACTCTGAGCTAGCCACTTAAACCTTTTGTGTCTTTAGGCAGCTCTCTAAGATTGGAAATTGAAAAGGAGGTGCTAATTTGCATTTGTAAAGGGACTTTCCTCTTCTAGGAATTCTCCCAGATTGATTCTATGAGTAGGCAAACTAGGCCATCCTTAGCCTGAATCACTGAATGGGTGTTGCCTCAGATAAATCTAGATCTGGGAAAGACCTTAGTTTAAAAAGGCCAAGGTCTCCCACAGCATCTTGGACCATCTCCAGACATCCTGACCTATGTCTTGCCGCTGGACCCAGATGACTCTGGAGAAGAGAGAGTGATGATGCTGGTGACTTTGCACAGCTCTGTCTCATTTAGATCCAATTCACTTACAAATCATGATACCACCTTCTGGATGTCATTGTCCTCTTGAAAATAAAGGACAAACAACAACAGTATCAAAGGTGCTGAAAATAAGGGGCAGATGTGGCAGGACATTGAGGGAGAAGTGACCTGACTTCAAACAATGTGTGATCAACCAACCAGAGGGTGGTAAGATGGTTCAAATTCCACCCTCCCCTGGATAGCAATAGTATGGGGTTAGGTGTAAACACAAACAAACCTACCCTTTACCCATTGGAACCCAACATTTCCTTATTCTACCTCCTACTACTGTCATGGAACCTCCTAGCCTTCTCCTTCTCTCCCATTTATGGTTCTCAGGGCAGTTATAACCTAAACTCCACCTGGGCCCCCAGAAGTTAGGCAGTTACCATTAAGATACTCCCCTCCTTCTTCAGTTTCTTCACTGAGGAGGAGAAGGATGGATTATTGATAGGAATGCATGATCACAAAGACTTAGAGATCACTGCTCTGTACTAATCAAGTCACAATCCTACCCCCTAACCCAAATAAGTAGTAAACAAGAGTCATGATTTGAACCCAGATTCTTTGACTCCAAGTTTAACCCCCTTCCTACCACAACATGCTGAAAAGGTCCTGTTCCTAGGTGTCCCATCTGATTGGAGTGGGGGATTGTGAAGTTGAAACTGATATGGATGAGTTGGATGAGTATTCTCTGGGGTTCCTCCCACTGCTTTCATACAATGATTCTACTAGGGTTCAACATGCCGACTCCTTTGAGGAACCCTGAAGGACTCTTGGGAGTCTAGATTTGGGTATAATATAAGGAGGAGAAAGGAATATGAAAAAAGTTGGGTGGTGTCACAAACTCTGAAGTATAGTTGCTCCAATACTACTTTTCTGAGTGACCTTAGTCATGTCTTCCCTTGTGGAAAATGAGGGGAGGTCAACCTGGATGACCTCTAAGTGCCTTCTGAACCTAATATTTATGATCTTTCAGAGGCAGGGAGAGGTGAGAAAAGGGAAAGGGGTGGAAGGATACACATAGGATTCATTTCAACTGAGAAATCCTTTCCTGTGTGTGACCAGAAAGATAGCCCAGTTAACTAAACAGATGTGGGGGTCCAAAGCAGAATGACATTCTCAGCTTTATGGGCTGAAAAGGTATCACCATCTCCAAATCAGCCTTAACTCTCTTGTATGCATTTCAAAAAGGGGTCATGGGGAGTTTCAGGGGGACAGGAGATTTTGGAAGATGAGGACTTTCGAGGTGGCAGTAACCAGGGTCCCACCCCCACCACATAGACAGAGACTGTGGATTGATTCTCCTCCCACAGTTACAGCCCCAGCCCCAGCAAGTGAAGATTGATCAGGGATTGATGTTGTAAGAAACCATCATTGTTTTGGCATTAGCCCTAAGCTTCTGCTGAAAATGAATGTGATTTTTATGGTATTGTTTATGGGGCTGAATAATCAGATTGATTCTCTTTCCCTTTCCCCGGGTTCCTTCTTAGAAGGAAGAGCAAAGAAACAAGCAACCTTGTAGTGAGAAGCCCCACCCCTGAGCTCTCTTTTCTCCCTCCTCAGTCCATTCTCTTCCTTCACCCCAGCATATACATTACCTAAAGTCCTGGTCCTAAGGGTTTCAGCCTCAGTCACATCTCCAGAAACCCCAAACCCCTCAACATTCTTAGAGTGTCTGGCTGGAAAGAGTGAGAGGGGGAAAGGTGAGGGAGGGCTTGGTATTCTCAAGCCTTGAGCATCTACTAATGGGTACCATCCTCCTCAGGCCAAGAGCTTTACTCAATTCCCTCAACTCAGATTGCTAACACAGGCAAGAAACATGCTGTACTAGGGTTGGTCAACCTGGGTTCAAGTGCTGTAGACCTCTTTACTGTTCCTCAAATAAGAATCTCCATCTCCTGACTCTGAGAATTTCACTGACCATCATTCCCTGCCCAGATCCTATTTCCTCCATGCCTAGAATGCTCTACCTCCTCATCTCCTCTCCTGGGCTTTCTTGGCTTCCTTTAGGTTCCAGGTAAAATCCTGCCTTCTACAGGAAGCCTTTCCTTGAAAGAAGGGACAGTTTTCTTTGTATTTTTCTTTGTGTCCCCAGCATATCGTCCCTAAGCACTTAATGAATGTCTATCGACTAACTTCTCTTCCTTATTATTCATCCACACTGTTTTACACCCATTACTTTTTTCTGCAACAGGTTCATCTGAACTCTGAATTGTGTCCACTAAATCTTTCTCCATCCATACTAATTAGGGCAGAAAAGAGATATGTAGCATAAGAGATCCTGGATGTATAGAAGTGACCAGGTTTCCTTGGAAATTGTTCCTTCAGTGTCTGCTAAACTGGGAGACCTATATGCCTAAGGAGAGAACATGGGACTCAGCATGCAACTTTCACACTTCAGGATTTTGGTTTGGAATCGTGGGAATTAGGAACTTCCTGGATATCTCTTAAGGAAAACATTGGATAGGAGACAATAGAAATAGTTTGACTACATAGTGTTTTTCTTCCTCTTTTTTCTTTTTTTCTGAATTAACATTAAAACTAGGTTGGAGGGCGGCCAGGTAGCACAACAAGTAAAAGAAGTGGTTCCAGTGTCTGGATGACCTGGGGATCAAATCCGGGCTCAGATATTTAGCACCACACCCAGAAATAATTGGCCTTGTAACCTTGAGCAAGTTACTTAACCCCAATTGATTTAAAAAAAAAATTAGGTTGGAATAAGAGGAATACATAGATAGATACATCCATCCTTTTTCTTATCTGGCATTTTTTTTGCATCAGTTTCATCTAAACTCTGAATAATATTCACTAATATAATTCATAATTATATTTTATATATGTATAAGGAAATAGGGAAATTTTCTCTTCTTATCTTATCCCTCTAGAGAGAGGGAAATGTTTCTAGTGCCTGAAGGCTGGCTAGATGAGGATTGTCATATCTATTCCACCTCTAAAGTCTTGTCAAGTGATGCTCTTGGGGTGGTTTGCATGGACCAGACAAGCCAACAGAAGTATTCTAGGAATTGAAAGGAATGTATTCACTCAAATAGTATACTGAATTCAGTGAATGACAACTAGAAGAAAAAGAGAATTTAAAAGACATATTTAATTTAAACTTACGGTTTTTGCTAGTTAGCTTGGGTGTAGCTTTGGGTCTGACTCACAAAAGAACTAAAATAGTCCCTGAGACCTTACTTTGAAGGAGGTGGTGCCCCTCCTCTCTGGGAAAAAGGCCATGTAGCAACTGTAATTTAGCAGAAAACCAGTGGATGGCAGTGCCACAGAGAAAATAACCCAGCAGAGGCTATAAGAACTTATAGAATAGTGGAAAAAGCAAGAAGTGGTAGTATTAAAGGCAAAGAGGGGTTTCAGTGGGTGTTTAAGTCTAGAAGCATAAGATGGTTTGGCTCTATATGTTCCTGAAGGTATAACTCCTTTGACTCTCTTGTCTGCTGGCCACGTTTTCCCTATCTCATAAATGTAATAATCTATGGGAGACAATACCCATGTTTGTGTGTTGAGAGAAATTTTACTTGCATAATTATACACACATATGCATATATCAACCTGTACATATATATGTATGTAGACATAGTTATGTGTATATGTATATATACACATGTATATGTGCACATCTGTGTCTATGCAATTTAATCAAATGTCTTTTGCTTTTAACTAATGTGTGTTCTGGTTGGTCTGGTAAAAGAAACACATTAGTGGAAGTTTATGGACTCTGATTTTGAATAGAAGCTGACCCCAAATATGTTTTACACTGAAGCAGGTTGTATGTTTAAGGGGAACCCAGAATACAGACCTACAAGTGAACTTCATCTTCATGAGACTTGTTGTTCATCAGAGAGGGAAAATGTCACTCTGGGGAGGGGATGGTGGCTATTGTTCTCTCTTCAGTAATTCAGCATTATCTAAGTAGCAAGGAAAATACTCCAGGATATGCAACACACCATCATCACTTTTAGCAGTTCCATAAATGACATCAGTGTAAGGAACAAACTTCAGTCAGGAAGATCTGGGTTCAAGTATGGCTTCCTACACATTCTGGCAGTATGACCCTGAAGAATCTTCCAATTTCTCAGGGCTCCAGGAAACTAAGATTGTTTTCAGAAAAATTGCTAATCTGGATTATTTGGGGAAATTTTCTAACAGCATATTAATGAAATCACAGGTCTAAACTAGTGATGATGATGATGATGATGGTAGCTGGCATTTATGTAGACAGAACTCTAAAGTTTACTATATACTTTACAAGGCAGCTAGGTGGTCAGGAAGATTCATCTTCCTGAATTCAAATCTGGCCTCAGACTCTTACTAGCTGTGTGACCCTGGTCAAGTCACTTAAGTCTGTGTGCCTCAGTTTCCTCATCTGCAAAATGAGTTAGCAAAGGAAATGGCAAACCCCTCCAGTATCTTTGCCAAGGAAAAACCCAAATGGGGTCACAAAGAGTTGGATACAACTAAAATGATTAAACAAAACCAACAAGCTCTCAGTCCTAAGTCTATGAAATAAAGGGAATTGTTTGAAGTCAAGGTCATAGTTAATGGCAGAACTTGTAAAAGACCTCAGTTTACCTGACTTCTAGAACAGAGCCATCACTGTCCCTATACTTATTAGAAATGGCTATAGTTCTCTTTTCCTAGTGTAATGGAAATAGAGAATCTTAGTGTTTGAAGGATACTTGGAGGTCATCTAGGTGACCTCCCACTCAGGAAGGAATCCTTTCTACATTATACTTAACACAAGGCCCTCCAACTCCTGGTAAAAGATCTCTACACAAAGGGAATTTATCCCCTCCTAAGGCAGTCCATTATGTTAAGCCAAAACTTTCCTTTTTATAATTTTCTCTCTTTTTTTCTAGTCTAGCTTTTTATAGCAAAACAGAACAAGCCCGTGGCAGCCCTTTTAACTCATCTTATTTTAAATATTTTTGAAAGAAAAGTTCAAAAGCAAGCTTTATCAGTCACTTTATACGTAGGTATGAATGAGATTTTTTTTTAGCAACTTCTGTCTTAAAGTATCCAAAGTTCAGAGCTAAATGGTACCTGAGAGACCATCGAGGCCCACCCCTTCATTTTACAGAAAAGATATTTAGAACTCTGCCCAGAGAGTTTAGATGGCTTGCCCAGGGTTAATGCTAATTTGTGGTCAAGCTGAGACTGAGGACTCCTTCCTCAGTATTTAGTGCTCTTTCCAATATACCCTAAGCACATTCTGTTAGAGAAGAGGATACCAGGAGCAGGTGAGCAGGCTGGTTGTATGATAATATATGACAGAGTCAAAAGGTGTTCTCATTCTTGAGTACAGCAGTTTTCTAAGTCATGTCAAAGCTCCCTTAAGTCCTCTGGTCTAGAAGTATTTTTGGCTAGAACTCCATACCTTACCACCACCCCCACCCCCCAACCCTGCCCCCAACAAGTGCTCAGGATCTTGGCTTAATCAGGGTCAGGTCTCAGATAGGCAGGTTGTCCAGGCTCTGGGGGCCCCGAGCCCATTCACTTCTGAGCTGCCTCTCAATTCTGTCTTCCAAAACCCGGGGGCACAAATGGCCACTTAACATAGAAATGACTGTTTCCTAGACCCACTCACCTCTCTGATGTCCTCAAATAGGAAGGACTATGTAGGCTGTGGGAGGGCCAGGAGGATGGAAGTGACCCATTTGGGTAACCAAGCCTGGAAACTGGGCCTCTGACTGTAAAGGGGCTCTGAATCATGAGATGAGGTGATCTTTAGAGCTATTTAGAGATACACAATGGCTTTTGGTACATCCATCTGGACTGGTCCAGCTTGGAGAAATGACTGGTATAAAGAAATGACTCAATTTCAATATAGTTCAATAGGATGTAGAAGAAAAACACAATCCAATCCAATTTAATCCAATTAAGCACCTACTGCAAAGACCAGAAAAAATGTCCTTCCACTTAAGGAGCTTCCATTCTCCTCTGGAAATGGGCAAAGGTTGCTATATACAAATAAGTAAATCCATGATTGGGGACAGCTAGGTGGCACAGTGGATAGAGCACTGGAATTGGAATCAGGAAGGCTCATCTTCATGAATTCAAATCTGGTCTCAGACACTTAACTAGCTGTATGCCTCAGCTTCCTCATCTGTAAAATAAGCTGGAGATGAAAATGGCAAACTCCTCCATTATATTTGGCAAGAAAACCCCAGATGGGGTCACAAAGAGTCTGAAACAACTGAACAAAATCTATGACAAGAGCGCGAACGAGGGGAGGGAGGAAGGCTATGCGAAGTGGTTTATGAGCTGAACCTTAAAGATGAGCCAATAATTCTAAGAGAAAGAGGAGAGGCATCTATGCAGTGTAGATACATGAGATAACCTGGGCAAAGGCACGAAGCTAGGAGACAGGGCACCATATTGGAAAATGGAATGGGCTGTCTTTGTGGGTAGTAGATGGAATGGACTGTCTTTGCAGGTAGTAGTTTCTCCTTAACTAAAAATATTGAAACAGCAGAATATCATCCTATTAATCACAACCCAATTCTTTCCCATCCTTAGCCCTATCCTAGTTCTTAACAGTAAGAGGACTAAGCAGGAAAATGTGCTATTTGGATCATACATCTCTCTTGGGTCAGGCAGGGAATGTGTCTCTATTGTGGTGGAAAAGTACAGGACGTACTAAGGAAAGTCCGTTCATAGGAAGCAACCTTTCTTACTGAAAAATAACAGTGAAGTCCTGGCCTAAACAACTCAAAGACATATGTCTGAAGCCCTCCAGGCAAACTCAGTTACCCAAGTAGGTAGAGTATACGTCCATGTACAATGTGACTTCAGACTCTATCAATATATTTCCTAGTTAACTTGCTGATGCCTGAGATTCTACTATTTGAGAGTAATTCCTATGATTTTGTCAAATGTTTATACTCTATTAAATGAAAATCTTCCAAGGAAGAGGAACTCTAAGACTTATCATTCACTTCCATTTTGGTACGAACAGGTTTGCTGGATAATGGGAAAAGAATATAAATATAAATATAAAATAAAGGAAAGAGAAAGTGAAGGCTTTGAGTATATGTTGATGGAGGTGAAGCAGATATCCTTTGGTCTGATAGAATGGGTGTACCACATCTCAAACAGAATGGTGGAATAGTAGAGTCCTGTCCTTACAATAAGAAAGACTTGAATTGGAATCCTGACTAGTTATGTGATTCTAAGCAAGTCATTTGAACCTCCCAGCCTCAGTTTCTTCATCTGTAAAATGGGAATATTATTAGCACCTATATCATGGGATCAAGTGAGATAATATATGTTAAGAGCTCTACAAAACTTAAAGCTAACTGTAAGTGTCAGCTACTGCTAGCATTTTTATGTCTTAGTGGGGGATCTATCTTGGAATACTTGTGTCAATCCATCAATGACAGCGAACCTGCCTCTTTTAGGAACTATCACTTCTAATCAGCTTAATACAACAAATATGTATTGATACCTGCTCTATAGAAGGTTATATCCTAGGGCTAGATGGAGGTAAGGTAGGAGGCATTGAGGATAATAGAAATCACAGTTTCATTGTAGGGTGGAGAAGAAATATAGAAATACCTGTGATACAGGGATGGAATGTGATAAACTTTATAGGAGTTATTTGTCCAGGGATATCACTGGTGTGGGTGTAAGGGAACCAGTGAAGACTTTATGAAGAAAATGCCCTTTCATATTGAGTGGATAGTGCATCACAGGGGAGAATATTCTAGAGGGAGAGAAACACATGAACAAAAGTGCAGAGGTTAAAAAGATCAAAATGTGTGTTCAGGGAACAATGACCATGACAGTTTGGATGAAGCATAGTTTCCATGTAGGGGATTCATAGTAGTGAATAAGCTAGAGAGATAGATTGGTGCCATATTGTAGAGGTATGTAGATGTTAGGTTAGGTTCACGGATTTTGGGTATAATTTGGTGAGTAAGAATTGGGACTTGGGGCAGCTAGGTGGCACAGTGAATAGAGCACTGACCCTGGAGTCAGGTGGACCTGAGTTCAAATCCGGCCTCAGACACAACACAAAACTAGCCGTGTGTCCTTGGGCAAGTCACTTAACCCCAATTGCCCTACCTTCCCCCCTCCCAAAAGCAAAAAGAAAAAATGGAACTTACTATAATGTAACTAAGGGTAAGTCATTTAATACATCTGAATCTCAGTTTCTTCCTTTGTAGAAGAGTGATAATAATACCAACCTCACAGGGTTTTTGTGAGGAAAGGTCTTTGTCAACCTGTAAGAGCTATACTGGTAAGAACAACTTTTATTACTATTTAGGCAAGTCACTTTTAGTCTCTCTAAACCTCATGAAATGGCAATAATAATAATAATACTCTTTCTACCTTTCCTGTGGGTTATTATGAAGATCAAAGGAAATGATGGATGTGAAATATTATTAGATTCTTCAGAAAGTCAGAAGTCACTCTGTGGGCCCACGGAAAGTTTGAATTTCATCCTGGCATTGAGAGATAGAAAGCTTGACCTGGTCTAAGCTCGTACTTTTTACCTTTTCTCCATTTAGTCATAGGAGAGCAAGGGTGTAATTATGAGGAACAGGCGTATCTAAATGCCAGCAGATACAGGGCAGCTTTCAAGGTGATTAAATTCCTATGTCCTTTGGGCTGAAAGCTGCCCAATAGAACTTGCCAGAGAAGGAGGGCATCATAGCCATTAGACTCTGCAGGAAAGCAATGGATATACAGCTATCAGTCTCTTGGTTCCTCTAGCAGAGAAGATGTCTCAAATCTAGGTAGCTAAATTCTTCCCATTGCATGATAAACCAGGATGACCCAAAGAAACAGGAAATGGGAACAAGTCAGAGTAACAGTCTCGTCTTTGAGGAATTAACAAACTAACCAGCCACCCAAGCGACCTTTCAATCAACAAACCTTTATGAAGCACTTAATATGTCCCAGCCACTGTGCAATGCTATGGAGATAATAAAGACAAGAGTGAAACAGCCCTTACTCTTAAGGAGATTACAGTCTATAGGGGGAAGCACCATTTATGTATCTAGATATATGGAAGCTATGGCCAGAATAAATACAAGGAAGTCAAAGGAAGTAGCAGCTGGGGGCATCAGCAAAGGCTTCATTTAGTTGGCAGGGCTTGAGTTGAGTTTTTTAAATGAGTGGGGAGAGGACATTGGTGGTATGACTACTGTTATGCACATATGTCTACTTTGGAGTCTGGATAAATGTGTAAGACTTTCTGATAGCAAGGAATGGGTTGCCTTGACAGGAGATTATAGTGGGCATGATTTGCTTGTCTGTGTTAAGTGCTGATAATAGAATATGTATGTGGGTGTGTGTGAACCTGTCTGTATTTATGTCCAAAGGCAAGCTTGATGGTTCAGAAGCATTTTTTAGGCAGTATAGTGGATAGAGTACTTGACCTGTAGTCAGGAAGAGTTCAAATATTACCTCAGACACTTATTGGCTGTGTGACCCAGAGCAGTCACCTAACTGCTGTCTGCCTCAGTTTCCTGAGCTGTAAAATGGGATGATAATAGCACCTACCTCCCAGAGTCATGGTAGATATAAAATGCTATAATATTTGTAAAAAGTGCTTAGTCTTAAGTCTCTTAGTCTGTGCCTGGTACACAGTAGGTACTTACTAAATGCTTGTTCACTTCCTCCTCCAAATGGAAGAGTCATGTAGAGGTGCTGAGTTGGAGAAGTCAGGAAAGGAAGGATGGCTAGAGATGAGTCCCATCCTCAGTTCTGTTCCCAGTTGGTTTAGAAAGCTTTCCACATTCATCAATATGTTGTCTTTCTGAGCACTGAAGAAAGTACTATAGTGGGGGCTCAGAAACTTATTTGGTCTACTTTCTCTGCAACTACCAGCTGTGTCTCTGTCTTTGTGTGTATGTGTGACAGAGACAGAGAGACAGAGAGAAGGTTTACAGAGAGAATTGCATTAAAGGGAATGAGGATTTGGACCTGGGAAGGAACTTTGGTATCCCAATAACTTGAAGATGATTAAATTCTTTACTTGCCCAGGGTTATACTATTTATTTGTCAAGGTCTAGAGTTCAAAGGGATCTCAGAAGTTACATAGTCCAGGCTTTCAAGAGGCAGCTACTGATGCAGTGGATAAAACACTAGGTTTGGAATCAGGAAGACTTAAGTTCGAATTCTGCCTCAGACACTGCTGTGTAACCCTAAGCAAGTCATTTAACTTCTGTCTCCTTTCCTCCTTTTTTCCTATAATTCTTCCACCATTTGAAGGTGGAAGTTTTCAACAAAGTAAAATATTATGAGCTGTTCTATGTTGTCCAGAGAGAGGGCTTCAGCAGATATCTTGATAACTGAAAGAGTTCAGTTTTAAACATGTTGGGTTTGTGATATCTATAACATAACCAGCTTGAGATGTCTAATAGGCAGTTGGAGATGTGAGAGTGGAGATCAGCACAGAAGTTAGGACTGGAGAAGCAGATTTGAGAACCATCAGCTTTGAGATGATAATGGTATCCATGGAAGCTGATAAAATCACTAAACAAGACAGTATAGAGGGAGAAGAAGGCACAGGACAGTCGTGGGGGACTCATGTACTTACCGTGTTTCCCCGATAATAAGACACTGTCTTATTAAATTTTTTGGAAAGAAAAACACCAGAGGGCTTATTTTCAGGGGAGGGCTTATGTTGCCCTGCCTCAGCTCTCCTCCACGGCACTCCTCTCAATGGCACCAGCAAGCAAATCACTAGGGAAGAACAGGATGATGCGCTCACTGCTGCAGCTCTGATTGGATGCAGCTCGGAGCGAGGCGTGCGTTTCACGGGGGGGGTACGGTGCATACAGAGGGTAGCGTGTAGCGCAGGGGATCACCTTCACTACAGTAGCAATCTCAATAGGGCTTATTTTCGGGGGAGGACTTATTTTAGAGGAATCTTACACAGTAAGGGGAGGGCTTATTTTCGGGATAGGTCTTATTATCGGGGAAACATGGTAGTAGGTATGAATTGAATGCAGGTCCAACAAAGAAGACTGAAAAGGGGTGGTCATACAGGCAAGAAGAGAACCAGGAGAGAAGTGTCCCAAAACCCTAGAGAGGAGTGCCAAGCAGAAGATGGTGATCAGCAGTGTCAGAGGTTACAGAAAAGTCAAGAAGAATGAGGACTGAGAAAATGACATCGGATTTGGGAATTAAAAGATAGTTGGTAACTTTGTAGAGAGAAGTTTTGGTTGAAGGATAAAGTCAGAGCCACACTGTAAAGAGTTAAAAAGAAAGTGAAAGGAAAGGAAGTAGAGACAACTATTATAGACAGCCTTCTCAAGGAATTTAGCCACAAAAGGGAAGAGACATATGGGACAATAGCTGTTGGGGGTGGATGGATCAAGTGAGAGTTTTTTGAGGATGAGGGACATGGGCATACTTGTAGTCAGTAGGGAAGGAGCTGGTAGATAAGGAAAGATTGAAGATAAGTGAGAGAGTAGGTATGATTGAGGGGACAATCTACTAGAGAAAATAGGATGGAATGTGATCACTTATATGTGTATTGGGGTTTCCCTTGGTAAGCTACCTCTTAATGCGAGACAGAGGTGAAGGAGGAGATAGTGGCAGAAAGCATCTGGATGATGTGAAATGAGGAGGAGGGGAGAACAGGGAAAACTTGCTGAATGGCCTCAGTTTTTTTTAGTGAAAATGAGCAAGGTTCTCAGCTGAGATGGAGGCAGGGGGAAAGAGTCATGGGGATTTTGAGGAGGAATGAAAAGGTTTGGAAGAGCCACTGTGGTGAAGGAAAAGTGATTCAATTAGGGATGTATTACTTTACTGTATTGAGGGTTCAGGTGAGGCTTTGCAACTTTAAATTTGTAGTGGATTCAATCAGTAGTTTCATGATTTTTTCAGCTTCATCCATTTCAGCAGCATGTATGTAGGAGCAAAGGCAAAGAAGATGGTGGGAGTGATCCAAGGCTGAGACTTGTCAAGGTGAGATTGGAAATACAATAGAACAAGGGACTCAAGATAAGAGGACAGTGTAGAGCTGAAGAGGTTCACCAAGGACTCAAGATGGGGAAGGGAGAAGAGTGTAGACTGTGTAGGGGTGATGACCTGGGAAAGAACTGAGGGGTTAAGGGATTGGAAGTCACAGTGAAGATGAAGAACAGGGTTTGGGATTGCAAGGTGAGGGAGAGGTGGAATGACAATGGATTGTGATCAGGTAAGTGAATTTTAGAATCCATGATCAATTTCCAGAACTCCTTGACCATTTCCTCTTTCAGTTTAAGGGTCCTATAGTTTATATTCCAGTGACATTATCAATTCATTTCATCTTCACACAAATACTCTCCATCAAGCTTCCCTTCTATGGTTCTTGGGTTTTCTTATATAACTATACCTTCTTAATAACCAATAAATCTCTGACTCCCCTCACCTCTACTTTTTTTTGAATACTTTAGCCTTAAAGAAGGTAAGCCTTTGAGTTGTGGATCTCATACCACCAAATTTCAAGAATACCCATCAGGCCCAATTTGCCTATTTGGTATAGGATCCCTAGTTCATCTCCATTGTTAATAAGAACTTCATGAATTTGTGAAGAGACATAGAGCCCATTGTTGTTAATATTGCCTCCTATCTTGGATTTTGTTTCCTGTTAACTTCTTGGTGTCTCAACTACCATTTTTCTTCCTACATTCTAGCAGCCATAGCTATTATCAAGTTTGGTGAATATTTATACATGATTTTCTTCTTTCTTGTTCTTTTTAGTTGAAAGCCTTAGTAGTTCTTATAAAGTATACTCCATCCCTGGCCAGGAAACTGTCATTCCTATACTTTATGTGATGGTTCAGAAATCCAAATTCCTTTCTCAGAAACCCCTTTCTTATCCAAATGTTTATTTTATCAAACCCACCAAAGCCCACGTCTTCAACTGGATTCAATGATGGAAACACAACCAGTGCTTCTAAGGTCCTTAGTTTCTTCCTCATGACTTTTGAATCTTCAGCAATGCTTTCTATGTATTTTCTGGCAGTATTATTTTCACCAGAAATGGGTTATTCTGAGAAATTTTGAGAATTCTGAGAAATCCATTCTGAGAAATGTTGAGAATTTTTCAGTTTCATCTTTGATATATATACCAGGAAGACATTAGACCACTTCAATATTGTTATCAGGTTGACAAATATCCCTCAGTCAGGAGCTACCAACCACTAACCATTCACTTCTTTTTTATCCTCTGACCCCAGTTGGTCCTTGTGGATGCATATAATCCATTCCTTGAAGAACAAGCCGCTGCTCCCCTTTCAGAGGACCCAGCTCCCTCCCCTTCAGAAAGTCTCATATTTGTTTCTTAGCTTTAAATGTTTAGTCATCCTTCTTCTCCCCCTTTTTTTTTGGTCATATTCTTTGACCCTCTAATCTCCTGGCAGAGATCGCAATTCCCTTCTCCTCTTATAAATCCTTTCTCTTCTTTGTTTTCACCTTGAAACCCTTCCTCAAGTTCTTTTAAAAAATGAATAATTCATTCTCCTTTATAACCTGGAGAGTGAATAAGTGCTCCTTGAGCTCTAGTCCTTTTTCTTATAGGAGGCAGATTCGCCTGAACTTTGAGCATAGAGTTAGCGGTCACACTTGGCTGTGGACAAAATATAAACATCAAACACTCCATGAAGGTCACTAAAACTCCCCACTACTCTCCATTTTTACTGGGGGTGAGATCCTTGCTCTTTATCTTTCTTGCTAGTAACTCCACTAGAGAACCTTGTTTTTCCTTCTTCTTCATGGACAAACATACCTGTTCTGCTTCCACTTTCCCCTTTTATCCCTATCTCCTTTACTTTCTGCTCAGAACCCTAGGCCTTCTGTGCCCTTTCCCAATGTCCCAGAACAGCCTCTGACTCTTTATGTGTCCCCAAAGAATTATTCCCCTTTTTGTTCTTCCCTGATAGCTACATGAGGGAATCTTTGTGACTTCTGAGTACCATCTTATGCCCCATCAGGAGAGCTGGGTACAGGTAGGAGCAGGCCTAAAAGAAGTTCAAGGTCACAGGTCTCCCCTGGGTCCAGATGTGTCTGTAATAAGTACAGGGCCATCAGAGGAAGCATGTTGGCAGCTCAGAAAGTGAAGGCAGGGGAACTGGCAGGCCCTGTCACTGTGATTTCAAGTGGGCTGGAATGAGGGAAAACACATAAAACTACGCACTTTAACAACTAGCATTAGTAGGCAGTACTTAAATCCCTGTGGCACTAATAGCCACATACTCCCTGGCTGATTACATCCTACTCTGCTCCAACTCCATAACTATGACGAGATCAGATGCAGCAGGTGACAGGCTGCTTACATGGGGTTTTAAAACACCTTGCCTTTCCTGAGACCCTCAGACCTCTGAGGGGCCCACACAGTCTTCACATCCAAGCTTTACAGCCCAGGCTTGGGACTGAGGCAGGAGCCACACTGAAGTGACCCTGGGCAGGTCAAGAGGAGCTGACCAGAGGCATTTCAGAACAGACTTCAGATAATCGACTTCTTGATGACCATAATTTCCCACCTATAATTTGGGGCTTCCCTCTATCCTGAATCCATCCCTCTAAAATGCAAATTGTCTTTGGTTTTGTGTGAATAGTATGTGAGCATGCCCACATCTACTACCAAAGACCTTGGGGCTTTGTTATTACCTCCCCCTCCTTTTATAATGTGTGTGACAGAGGCCTGAAATTATGGTCGTCAAATTTGGATGTGGTCAGTCTCCTGAGACAAATGTGTTGCTAAGGGAGATTTAATAAGAGGGCAGGCCACATATAACAACTCCAAAGTCTCAGTGGGCCCCAGAGCTGGGCACGGATACTCCTGAAGGACAGTGGGAACTCTGAGTTGGCAGTATTCTCTGCTCCACAGGCCCCCAGCATGGGTGAATTCAGTTTGTGTGCAGTGGCTTTGCACTCAGCAATGCGTTGCATTGTAATTTTTCTAAAGTTTCTTCATGTGTATAGTTTTCTTTGCTATCTCTGCATGTTGTTAGCTGTTTGTTTCCTCTTGGGGATTTTGTTTGCAATTGGGATATGCTGCCAAGAGGTAAGTGGGGGTGCCTTGGTAACAGACAAGTGTTACTAACAGCCAGACCCACCATAGGCATGGTTAACTCCAAGGGATATTAGCATATTTTCCCACTCAGGTTCGAATCATAGAACCTTAATGGTGGAATAAAAAATTGTTGGGAGTTCATCCAATCCAGGACCCACATTTCAATTCTGCTTGCTTTCAGGAGACTGAAATCAAGAAAGAGTCATTCATTAGGCAGTAGTGCTTTCTGGTAGCCTTTTTCCCAGTCAGAAGAAGGTTTCTGGGCTCTGTGCATGAATTACTTCTGCAGTGCTCCCAACAAGCAGTCATCTCTGACTCTGCTGGAATATATTTCAGTAGCACAAAACTTGGTCCCATGAGGCAGCCCATTCCATTGCTGGATTTTTTGTTCAGTTGTGACCCCATTTGGGGTTTTCTCAGCAAGGGTACTGGGGTGGTTTGCCATTTCCTTCTCTAGCTCATTTTTACAGATGAGGAAATTGAGGCAAACAAATGTAAGTGACTTGCCCAGGTTCACTCAGCTAATAAGAGTCTGAGGCCAGAACTGAACTCAGGAAAATGAGTCTTCCTGACTCCAGGTCAGGCACTCTATCACACTGTACCACTTAGCTGCCCCTATTATTGGATACAGATGTTAAGTTAGAAAGCTCATTTTTATATTAAGTTGAAAGTTATCTTCTTATAATTTAGGCTTATAGATCTATAGCTGAGAGGCTATAGCTGTCTCTATAGCTATATCTATATCTGAGCTACATCTATAGCTCAGAGGCCCCTAACCCTAGTCTTTTGTTTTATAGAAGAGGAAACCAAGGCCTAGAAATAACCAAGCCTAGAAATAATCTAAGGTCATGTGATACCAGCCTAGTGAGTGAAAGTACTGTGTGGCACTTTAGTGTTTGTATTTCTTATATAAAATTGTTCCCCATTTCATTTTATATCACACATTTTTATGGTATTTAATTAATCAATTTATAGTGTTATTTGAATGAACAGGAATTACATGGGAGAAGAAGGCATAAAGTGGTTGTGGAGGGTATACATATATTGATGAAACCACAGATCACCCAACATATCAAAGGAAAAAACATAATTTAATAAAGATTTCAGAAAGACCTGTAATGCAGTTTCGACATTTCCCCTAATAGAATTTTGTTCATCGCTCCCTATGTATACAGTATGTGCTCATTTAAGGCCTAGAGAGCAAATTACTCTTTTAATCTCTTCCTGCCCCTCCTATGTCTCCCGGGTTTTCCCTACTCCCTGTCAAGACTTCTTAGAAGTCAGAGCTGTTTTTAGCTAGAGCAAATCAGAGTAATTGCCCTGGGCTTTGGGCTTTAGGGGGCTCTGTGTGGCTGGGGTTTTGGCAGTGACTCAGACAAGCCGCAGGAAGAGGAAAAGGAGATGGTTTTGCCATCTGATGTTCAAAGAAAGACCTGAATCTCTTAGGCGAGCCCTGCTAAGCTCATAAATCCTTCCACCATCACCAAAGCAAAGGGGTGGGACTTCTCCTGTCGCCCTCAGGCTGCCCTTTTGTAACTTCTTTTCCCCTTCTAGGCAGCCCTTGAT
>NW_027187419.1:1519177-1556758 GCF_028583685.1 Petaurus breviceps papuanus
ATTCAGGACAAAAGCCATTTCCCTGATTGCTTGGAGAGGTGGGGGGAAGGGAGGGAAGGGGAGCAGTAAACTTTAACTCATACTCACCAGTTTCCCAACAAAATCTGGTTACACAAAAGACCATCACAAATGGCAAATAAAGAAATTTATCCAAGCAAGCAACAAACAGAAATCTGAGAAGTTTCACAGATTAGAATATAGGAGAAAATACTCAAGAGTAAATGAGCTCTTTGGATGGGAGTGTAATAAGATCTCAGCTCAACCAAGAGAGAGGCTCTAATTTTACCCCAAAGGACATTTCCTCTCATAAGTCTCTAGGAAAGCAAGCCTGAAATCAGAGATGTGTTCAGAGGCTGACTTTCTCTACCAGTCTGTAACATCAAAACTCTCCCCAAAGAGTCTCTGGAACCCCATGCATCTCTCCCCAAAAGCTCTGGCACCAATTTTTCCCCTTATGTAGATACATAGCATGACTTCAGAATTTTCTCTTCCAGTTAGGAATCACACCTACTATCAGCAATGTAGCATCATGCAAAACACTTCAGACAAAGTAGAGGTTTCCTTAAAAGGGTATGAACCCAATTGTGCATCCACAGGGAGTGTGGAGGCCTTAAGTGTTTAAGCTAGTGGTGTGTCATGACCTTATTATTCTACTAGTGGTCTCATTTTGGGTGAGTCTAGCCTGTGCAGGACCCCCCTACCCTCTTTACATAATTGTAAAGATTGCTAGTTATAGCTCTGGATTGTGTCAAAAGTAGGACTGGAACTTAAGTGTTCCTGTCCCCAAATCATAACTTTGTTCATGGAGCCATGTGATTAGAGTTGGGGGTGGAGAGATGATTTGGCAGTGGGGCTACCACTCTGACCTAAGTATGTAAGGTCTAGAAAATTTCTCTCTATAAAATTCTCTATTATGCCAAATGTACTTTAGAATGCCTCTTGCTGAACAGAATTATTTTCTATGGTCATAGAATCATTCTACAGTAAGAGTTCTTAAACTAGCTTCCCTATATCCCTAAGGGGTTAAATGAATAGATTTTTAGGGGGCCTGTGAACTTGAATGGAAAAAAGTGAAGGTTTCTTTTAAATTTTATGCATTTAAAAACATTATTTTGAAAAGAGGTCCATAACACTGATGACGCATTGTCAGTAGAGTCATGTACTGATCCAACATTCTGGAGAGCAATTTGGAACTATGCCTAAAGGGTTATAAAACTATGCATATCCTTTAACACCAAAATACCACTGCTAAGTCTATATTCCAAAGAGATCTTTAAAAAATAAAAAGAAAAGGGTCTATATGTACAAAAAATATTTATAGTAGCTCTTTTTTTTGATGGCAAAGAATTGGAAATTGAGGGGATGTCCAACAACTGGGAATTATCTGAACAAGTTGAGGTATATGAGTACAATGGAATACTATTGTGCTATTAGAAATGCAAAGCAGGATGCTTTCAGAAAAAATCTGGAAAAACTTACATGAACTGATGCAAAATGAAATGAGCAGAAATGGAAGAACATTGAACACAGAAATAGCAATATTAGCAATACAATGATCAAGAAAATTCCAAATGACTCACGATGAAAAAATGCTATCCACCTCTAGGGAAAAACTGATGGAGTCTGAATGCAGATCAAAGTGTACTATTTTTCATTTTCTTTATTTTTTTCATGGTTTTTTTTTCTTTTCTTTGGTCTGTGTTTTCTTTCACAGTATGACTAATATGGAGATATGTTTTGCATGATTGCACATGATTGCACCTGTATCAAATTGCTTGCCATATCATGGAAAGAGAAGGGAAGGAGGTACAGAATTTGGAACTCAAAATTTAAAAAAGTGTTAAGGGGTGGCTAGGTGGTGCAGTGAATAGAGCACCAGCCCTGGAATCAGGAGGTTGTGAGTTCAAATGTGACCTCAGACACTTAACACTTACTAGCCCCATAACCTTGGGCGAGTCACTTAACCCCAATTGCCCTGCCCTCCCCCCCTCCAAAAAACAAAGTTTAAAAAATTGTTTTTACATGCAATTGAGAAAAAAATAAAATATTATTCTATTTTTAAAGGGGTCCATAGCTTTCACTAGACTGCCAAAGGGGTCCATGACACAAAAATGATTAAGAAGCTCTGTTCTCAAGCTTAAAAAGACCTCAGAGGGTCTCAAGGGATGCTCTAATATTACAAATGAGGAAATTGAGATGAAATGTTAGGTAAAACTGATGATGAAGGGTTTTTACAAATCTTAATTTGTGACATCCCTGGGGAATAACTAAAGATTCTACATAGTGTATGAAAAAGAAGAGATAGGTTGGGATAAAGCTAGGAGAAGAAAGGTATTTTGTAAGATGCTGGGGTGAGGGGGTTGGTGAATGAGAATTAGGGAGAAGGTGACAGCCTGGCATGCAGGTAGGAAGGGAGGAATACCCCAATGGAAATGTGTTAGGCTTCCTTTTATTTAGGTCTGAAAAGCTTGGGGTGGGGCATCTGCCTATCTGGCCTGGTGTAGGAGTAAGATGTAACCAGAAAAACTAGATTTTCTCAGGCAAAGGTCCTAGACTTTGTAACTATATTGGGTGAACCAATAGATAGTTGTTGGAACCTCAAAGCTTCTTACAAAGTAATAAAGGATAAGAATATCTTAATTATCCAGAAGCTGCTTATCTAACCACCTCACCAGAACATAACCAAGAGCCCTAAGTAAGAAGTTAAGGTCTGAGCAACAGAAAGCTACTTTCCACAGCACTTAAGGTTGTTAGGAAAGACTGTGTAGGGCAGGATAAAGGGAAACAACACCATGACAGGCTGATGTAGAGCCTTTGGCAGGATGGTAAGAGCTAGTCTCCTCCCTTCTTGCCTGGGGTTATTTCACTAGCCACCCCTCCTGCCACTCATATGCACACACACCTCTTTCATATGCCTCCACTGTGCTGAATTTGCTCTCACCCAGGGCTGGTTCAGCTGTTTTTCTTGTTGCAGTTGAAATCATCAGATGGGGGATCTCCAGCATCCTTAGCTCTGGGAGGACACACTTGAGAGCTTCTCTTGGACCCCCTCTGCTCTCAGCCCTTCCTTCCCTTGTCCCCAAGGCAGCCTTAGGATCTTGGCTCCAATCAACTGAATCCTGCAAAAAAGCAATTGCTCCTAAATATTTCATTTGGACTTAACAACCCCATCTGCCTACCATTATCAGGAAGACCCAGCATCCACCAGCCCCTTTTGAATTAACAAAGTAGCTGGGCTGGGAAGACCCTAAAGCATCCATATGAGACTTGGATAGCTACAGTCTGCCACTGCTCAGGGCTGGTAGAGATGGAAACCAGCATTAAGTAGGAAGCATCGATTGCAGCATTAGTTTGCTTTTTACATTCCCAGGCAGACAATGCAAGTACCCTCAATTATCTTCAAAGCAACTGAAGGGAAGGAAATTGGTCTTAGATGTGGTAAATAGACTCCACAAACTCCACTGAAGCATGCAAAGATGTACACACTGGGGAACAGGAAGAGGCTGGCCTTTTGCTCAGGAGCTGATGTGGAAGCCAGATTGAAATTCTAGGGATTTCTGCTGCTGCTGGGAAAATCTGGGGAGTCTTTCCAAGGAGCCTGGGTGAGAGATCTGAGATGGAGTGGAGGCCAATGCCCCTCTGCTCACCTCCGGCGGGATTGTAGAAAAGCAGACCATAGCCACTAAAACTCATTTACTGCCTTTCCAGTAATGTCTTTGTACTGAACACTGGGAGTAGAGGTGAGGGTGAGAGCATGGGTGTTGGCATTTGGAAGGGAGGGAAAGAAGAAGAAAGGGGAGGAGTCCTCAGCATAGTAACAGTAAGAAACACCATTGATGTCAGAGGACTTGAGCCTGAATTCTCAGTCTGACTAATTAGAAGTGTGACCTTGGGTAAGCTGCTTAATATTTTGATCTCAGTTTTGTTGTTGTTCAGTCGGTTCAGCCGCATTTGACTCTTCATAATCCCATTTGGGGTTTTCTTGGCAAAGATACTAGAGTGGTTTGCCATTTCCTTCTGCAGCTCATTTTACAAGTGAGGAAACTGAGGCCAACAGGGTTAAGGGACTTGCTCAGGGTCACCCAGCTAGGAAGTGTCTGAGGCGAGGTTTGAACTCAGGAAGATGAGTTCCTTACTCCAGACCTGGCCCTCTATCCACTGTACCACCTAGCTGCCGGACTCCATTTTTTCATCTGCAAAATGATCTGGTAGGACCAGATGATCTCTAAAATACTTTCTAGCTCTAGACCCTTTGATTCCATAATAAGATTTCAGTGATATCTACCTCAGCCCCATTTCTTAAATCCTCACCAACCAGCAGTCTCCTGCAGTACCCGCCTAGTACTGCTGGTCTTCCTTTCTGTCCCACTCTTTCTCCTCTGTTCATCTCTTGCAGACACCCACACCCAGGTAGAGTCAATATAAAGAAAACTTTGCCAGCACCGAGAACTGTTCAAAAGCAGAATGGTCTGCTCCAATTGGCAGTGGACCCCACCACCAGAGGTATTTAAGTTGGAGTTGGATGACCTCTGTCAGGACTGCTGTAAGAATGGATTCCTGTTTAGATGAATGTTTGACAATCTCTTCCAGATTGAAATCCTGTGATCCTATGTTTAACTCCTCAGAGACTTGTGGGTTGAGAGCAAACTGCTGGGGTTCTTTTGTAGGGTGGATAAAGTAGGTGGGAGGTGGGGAGTGGGTGAGATAGGGTGAGTTATAGGGACTCTTTGCCATCGAAGCTGGGATCACTGCTCCAGGTCCCTGGCAAGGAGACTGAGAATGAGATGCCTCACACCTGTTTGCCTCTGTCCAGTTTCCCCCCTCCCCCACCCCTGTAATCTATTCAGATCTAACACGATTATGCAGCCATGATTTGCATAACTTCACCAAGCCTCTGATTGCAGAAACTCAAGTGTCTAGTAGAAGGGCTAAGCAAGAGAGCACAGTTTTTTCCTTTTGAGCCCATGGGGATGGGAGGTGATGGAGGCTAGGGGTTCCGGGATTAGAAGAATAGGAGATGGGGACGGTCATTGCCCTGCAGGAGGCCTCAGGCTCCAGCTGAGCCTGTCCCGGAGAAAGCCTGTTGGGAATTCTCCAGTCCTGCCTGTGGGGAGTCAGAACCTGGTATCAGCTATGCCTCCTCAGCTCTTAATAGACTGTGCTCTTAATTGGAAAAGAATAAAACCCCCTTATGGAAGTACATAAGGAGTTTAAATAAGCCACAGTAATGGTCCCTGTTGGAGCTGTTAGGTTTTGTTGAGAAAATATTGAAATGTGGGGATATCAATATTTAATCAGCATTCACAGCCCTGGTTCTCCGGCAAGCTGCAGAGGTGCCAGGTGCTATCCTCTGATCGTGGGGGTTGGGCAGGAAGAAAAGGTGTTGGAGAAAAGTAAAGGGTTAAAAGGGGGAGTCTTTTCATCTTTTCCTAAGAATTTAAAGTATTTTCATGCTTGCAGTTCCATTTAACTTTAGGTCCTATTCTGAGAAGAAAACAAAGGTAGGAATGACTCTTCCCATTTTATAGATGGGAAAATCATTGCTAGAGAAATTAGGCTGCTTGATAGGTTTCCTTTGCTGGGGATATTTTTTCCCCAAGTATTTTCATGTATTAGCTATTAGGTTCTACCGTCACCTCTGCACAGCCTACAGCCCTCTGTGGCTTGGAAGCTACCTAAAAACATCATCCTAAACCCAAAAGGACTAAGGGGGACTTCTTATCTGGAGGGATTGAGGTTAGACAACTAGGAAGAACTGCCTAACCACCAGGAGGAGGTTGTAGAACTTTATCCTCCAAATCCTTTCTGGAAAAGGCAGGACAGTGACCTTTCTGAGAAAAGTTGAAGAAAGCCCCATCCCCAGGCAGGGGAATGAATGGGATGATCTCTCAATGTTCCCAGATTCTCTGGCCATTCTTTTAAGAGCACTGATTAAGCACCAGTCTATGCTGGGCCACAGGATGAAGTTACATTGACCTTTTGTCCAGAACCCTGGTACAGCCAGTATTCGCATGGGGAGTTAGGTGGGATGGATGACATTTGAACTTTGGAGTTCCCTCCTCAAACCCAATAGCCCAATTAAACCCCCCCCCCCAATGCCCTCTTCACTCCACTTCAACGTCTGGGAGATGCTTGGTGGGAATGGGCTGCTTGTCTTAGACACAGGAGACAGCAAATTCTCAGGGTGTGGTATAACATTGCACCTGGGTTGAGATTAAATCCGTGGGCCTCCTTGATTGCTAATAAAAAGTAGAGTGCTACCCAAAGACACTTGGTCACGACTCTGGGTGTCTGGAAGCCTCTGTGAATATATTAGTTTCCAGCAAGCAAGCTCCCAGTGGAGCCGGGGGAGAGATGAGGGACTGACAATTTAGAAAGATAACACAGAAGGCTATGTACCTGCTCATAATACCCTCAATTCCTCAAAGTGGAGGCCCACAAAAAGAGAGAAATAAGGGGGTGATCTGGGCCAGCCAGTATGTGGCTAACCAAATCTGAAACATTCTGAGACGAGAAGGGATGAAGAGTTAAAAGAGCACCAGACTGAGAGTCAGAAAAAGCTTCCTTCCTCATTCAACCTGTCTGAATCTCATTTTCCTCATCTATAAAATGGGGACATGAGGTCCTTGTGAAGGAAGCACCTTGCAAACCTTAAAGTGCTCTGGAAATATGATGTTTATAGTTTACAGGTCCTATTCTGAGAAGAAGAAAAGGATAGGAATGGGTATTCCCATTTCACAGATGGGAAAATTATTGACAAAGAAATTAGGTTGCTTGATAGGTTCCCTCTGCTATCTAGAGCTGGAAAGGAGACAAAAGCCATCTAACCCCAGGACCTATTTTGCTACAGAGACCCAGAAAGTGCTTTGCACCAGATCACACAGATTGTAAGCCCCAGCAGATGGATTTGAACACAAGTCCTCTGACCCCAGAACCAATGCTCTGAGCATTTTTTCTCATTTTGCTCTCTGTGCAGATAAATTGCCATTGAAAGTCCTTCTGTGACATAAAGATGGTTATGACTTTTCTCTGTATTCTTTTCTTTTTCAGACAAAATGATTATACTTTGTTTCCCAATCTTTCCTCCAGCAGCCCAAGTCTATTTCTATACTCTTAGTACATTGTGATGGGTATGTCTATGGGACTGGGCTACTTGAATGGTTTCCTGGTCCTAGATCAACCCTCTCAATAAATGTTATTGCTGTTATTCAGTTGCTTTTCAGTATGTCTGACTCTTCTGACCCCATTTGGGCTTTTCCTGGCAGAGATGCTGGAGTAGTTTGTCATTTCCTTCTCCAGCTCATTTTACAGATGAGGAAACTGAGGCAAAGAGGGTTAAGTGACTTGCCCAGGGTCACACAGCTAGGAAGTGTCTGAGACCAAATTTGAATTCAAGAAGTTGAGTCTTCCTAACTCCAGGACCAGCACTCTACTGCCCTACCTAGCTGCCAAATCAATATTATTTGGTGTTAAATTCTTTGAATTTTAGAATGTTAGAGTGGAAGGATATCTTAGAAATCATCTTTTCTAATTTCCCCATTTTCTAAAGGACAATACCAAGACCTAGAGAAACACAGTACCTCAGCCCAAGTCACAAAGTCAGTGGCAGACCCAAAGATTAGAAACCAGATGGCCTGACTTCTAGACCAGGGCCCCATTCCCTTGCATAAAAACCTTGTCCTAACTACTATGGTCTAAAAATAGTAAAAGGCTTTTGTCACAGGGCACTAAGGCTTTGGAAAAGACTTTAGGAGGTCTTCTGGTGCTGTCCCAGGTCCTGGAGGCATTGCTTTAACCAGTCCCACATGTCTGGGAATCTCCTTTCCTGTACCTCATTCAGAATGTGCGCCCAGGGAAGGGGGGGGGGGGTGGGGTGTGGGAAGGGGGGGGGGTGAACCCTATCTCAGCAATAGTCCTTGTAGTAGCTTTTTTAGAAATTAAATTTTATTGTTAATTTTGTTTTCACATTGACTAAATTTTAACTCTTTCCCTCCCCTCCTCCTCCCTTATCATGAAGAATTTTGTAGTGTTCAAAACAACAACAACAAACTTTTAGCAAATACCTACACACCCATATTCCTAATAAGTGATACAGTTAACTCTGCAGGCAAGAGTAAAAATCTAAGAACTTTTCTTTTAATTCCTCTTCATAAGTTTGTAGGGGGATTTATGGAATATCATTTGTGCAATACAATTCCAATGAGTATGGATTTGTTTTCTGCATTATAGATATTGAATTTTAACTATTGATCTGAAGGAAAGCATCAATAGCTATGAAGAACTCATTCTCTGCCAGCTTTTCCTGGGGCAGTAAGATTGAAGGGTACAAGTTTCACATTGCTCCCTGCTAAGAGAGGAGCTGGGGGGGGGGGGGGGCTGGGCGCACCATAAACCTGGAATGGAAGACTAGGGTCCTTGAAAATGCCTGTGAGTTCATATTAAGGCCTTCTCCTCTGGCTTGTGACTCAGGGCCCTGACAAAGACTTAAAGGGTTTTTTCCCCCCTATCCCAACCAGTTCCTCACATTTCTGTTTGTCTTTAGACCACCTTGTAGCCTTTCTAGTGGAAGGTTGTACTGGATGCCCTCTAGGGTCCCATCCAGTTGGGAGATTATGTACTTCTAGTGTGGAAGGAGGGTTGAACTAGGGAGAAGTATGTGAAAAGGGGTAAGAAGCAATGATACTTTTCTAGGGAGGCAGGAACAACCGCCTCTGCTTATGGTCTGTTGTCCTAAGAATGCAGAAGGGCCTCTTGGACATCCTTTCATAGAATATGGAACCCCACCTTCCTAGCAAGCAGAGACCTCCTTAATAGAGCTCACTGCTTCTGGGAATGGGTAGAGAAACATTGCCCTGGGTGCTCCTATAGAGCTGAGTTTGAGTCCTAGTTCTACCATTTACTAGCTGAGTAATCCTGGGCAAGTCACTTTCCTTTTCTGGGCTCCAGTTTCTTCATCTACAAAAAGTAGGGATTAGAGTGGATGATTTTCAACGATTCCTTTCAGGTCTGACAGTCTTCGATATGTGGCCTGCCCCCCAAGCCTCCTCCTTAATCAGGGTCCATCCTGCTAGTCTATGAGACAAACACAATACTTGCTTCCCTCCGCTCCCTGCAGTTCATTATAAACGGGAACCCAAAAATAATCCTTTTTTTCTACCCATAATTAGACTCGTCTCTAAATGCACTATCCACTGTTTTATAATTAAGTTGAGCAGCATAAGGGCAGAAACACCCAGTGAGATTCCTATCTTGTATTATATCAACAGCTTCAAGTTGCCAATCATTTTGCCTGCAAACAAGAGATCTGCAACATTCTGTTAGTGTGGGGCTGGGGACTCCTTCCTATTTATTTAGCTCTCCATTTAGTGAACTTCTTCTTTGTTTCATTCTTTGGTGGTGTCACTATACTCTTTCTGAGGTCTTCATGGTTTTCTGTCTATCTGTCTCTCTCTATCTCTCCCTCCCTCCTTCTTTCTCTTTCCTCCCTCTCTCTCCTCCCTCTCTCTCTTCCCTCTCTTTCTTCTCTCTGTCACTCTCTCTTCCTTTCATACAGTCCAATCCCCACTTTTTGCAGATGAAGAAACTCTCCTTTCTCTTTCCTTTTTCCTTCTTTCTCTTTCCTCCCTCTCTCCTCTCCTCTCCTCTCCTCTTTCTCCTTCTCTTTCCTTCCTCTTTTCTCTCTCTTCCCTCTCTTTCTCCTCTCTCTCATCCTCTCTCCCTCCTCCTCCCCTTCTCTTTCACATCTCCCTCCCCTCTCCCTCCTTTTCCATTCTCTACCCGCTCCCTCAGTAGGAGGATAAGAAAGGAATTTCTCCCTAAGAGCTAGGTGGAGGGATTTTAGCATAAGGGAAGTGACACATTTTAAACTCTGAGGTTCTTATAGAATGTCAGCCCTAGATAGGCCTTAAATATCATCTAATTCAGGGGTAGGGAACCTGTAGCTTTGAGGCCACATGTGGTTCTCTAGGCCCTCAAGTGCGGCCCTGTACCTTACTCCAAACTTGTTCTGTTGAAGTTTGGATTCAGCCAAAGGGCTGCACTTGAGGACCTAGAAGTTTCCTACCCTTAAAACCACCTTACTTCATAGGATCATAGCTCTAGAGCTGGAAGGGACCCCGGAGGTCAACATCTTTATTTTACAGATGAGGATACTGAGGTAAAGAGTTTTTTTTATAAAGGTAATATCAGGATTTGAACCTGGGTCCTCTGACTCCATAGCCAGTGTTCTTTGATTTCTACTAACACTGCCTCTTTATAAAGGCAGCAGGATGAAATTGGTATTGGGAGGCAGAGGAAAAGCAAAGCCCAGAACCTAGAACCAAGAGGTTTGAATCCTGGCTTTAATAATGGGTTTGTGACCATAGCAAGACGGTGAGTATCTCTTGAGTCTCTGATGTTTCTGATATGTAAAATGAGATTAAGACAGAAATATGTTGTTAACCTTAATGAGCTGTACATATAAGTTTTTATGAAGGAAGCTGTGGCCTAGAAAGAGTTAGTAACTTATCCAAAGGCACGGGGCTATTAAATAGCAGTCAGGATTAGAACCCAGGTCTCCTGATACCAGGTTCAACACTCTTTCCACTCTACTCCTGGGGATTATATTTTCTAAATACAGTTTTACAACCCAATTTTGTTGTTGTTGTTGAACGTATATTTATACATTCTTGAATTTAGAACCACCCAGGCAAATTGGGGGTTTGCATGGTCAGTGTAACCCTATACAGCACATTGCCTCTCTCCTAAGTTAATCAGAAACAGAATTTTATGCTGAGCACTTTGGGGGAAGAGCATACGCAGCCTCTGATGTTTCTGTGTCTGTTACTGATTAGGAGAAAGTGAGCCATCTTTCAGAGAACCGTCTCAGTTCCTGCCAGGAGGTGATGGGGCCTGGGGCAGAGGCCAGGCTTCAAGGACAGCCAGCAACCTGATACTCCCAGTTAGCCAGGCTCGGAATTTGGCTGTCAATTTCAATGTTCACTCTCCTCCACACTGGTCACTCCTTCCCCTCCCTATATCCACCCAGTTGCTAATTGTTTAATCCAGTCATTCTCAAACTTTTTGGTCTCTAGGATCTTCATTATACTCTTAAAAATCATTGAGCTGGGGCAGCCAGGTAGCACAGTGAGTAAGAGCACCGGCCCCAGAGTCGGGATGACCTGGGATCGAATCCGGTCTCAGACACTTAGCATCCACCCAGAAACACATGGCCATGTAACCTTGAGCAAGTTACTTAACCCCAATTGCTTAAAAAAAATCATTGAGCACCCTGTCCTTATTTTGTTTATGTGGGTTGTATCTATTGATATTTACCATATAGAAATAAAAGCATCTTTTTTATTGGTCATTTGTTTATTTGTGTGTATGTGTTTGTTTGTTTTGCTTTTTTTTTTTTTTTGGAGGGCAATTGGAGTTGTGACTTGCCCATCACACAGCTAGTTTTTTTTGTATTGTGTCTGAGACCAGATTTGAAATCAGGTCCTCCTGACTCCAGGGCCAGTGCTCTATTCACTGCACCACCTAGCCGCTCCTATTTATTTATTTTAAGCATCCAGTTTTTTATAAATTCAGTTCCAGATTCTCTTCCTCTCATGATTCCCTCCCTCACAAACTTAGAAAGCAAACAATAGGCTGCCCATTAAACATGTAAAGTCATGAAAAACATAAGGAATGAAAATAGTATTATTATGAAAATAATTTTGACCTGGTAGAAGGGGTCCCCAGATTATACTCTGAGAACCACTGATTTATTCTAACTCCTTAACATTTGTTAGATTTCACCAAAAACAGTCCCTACCCTACTTCATGCCCTCAGAGCTTTTCACTTGATCTAATTTGGTCTCCTGGTCTCCTATTTGGTCTTCTGGCCTCCAGCCTCCCCACTGCTGCCAAAAAAGCTTCAGCTCCTAACATATATATATATATATATATATATATATATAAATTCTTCCTTAAAACTCTTAGAAATTTAGCTTTGATTTTTCAACTTGCCTTTCCTGCATCATTATATATGTTTTTAATGGAAAGAGTATTTTATTTTTTCCAATTACATGTTAAAACAATTTTCGACATGAATTTTTTTTTACAAGACTTTGAGCTCCAAATTTTTCTCCCTCCTTTTCTCCTCTGCCCCTTCCCCAAGATGGCAAGCAATCTGATACAGGTTATATACATGCAATTGTGAAAAACATATTTCCACATTAATCATGTTTTGGAAGAAGAATCAGAACAAAAGGGGAAAATCATGAAAAAAAAGCAAAGAAAGTAAAAATAGCATGTTTTGATCAACATTTAGCCTCCATCAGTTCTTTCTCTGAATGTGGATAGCATTTTCCATCAGGAGTCTTTTGGAATTGTGTTGGATCATTGTATTGCTAAGAAGAACTAAGTCGGTCACAGTTCATCATCTAACAATGTTGCTGTTACTGTGTACAGTGTTCTCCTGGTTCTGCTCATTTCACTCAGTATCAGTTCATAGAAATCTTTCTAGGTTTTTCTGAAGTCCACCTGCTCATCATTTCTTATAGCATGATAGTGTTCCATTACATTAATAAACCACAACTTGTTCAGCTATTCCCCAACTGATGGGAATCTGCTCTATTTCCAACTCTTTGCCACCACAAAAAAAGAGCTGTGATTAATATTTTTGTACATGTAGGTACTTTCCCCTTTTTTATGATCTCTTTGGGATACAGACCCAGTAGTGGTACCCAGTATCATTAAATATATATGTATATACATATATGTATATATATATATATATATTACACTTGTACAAGAAATCTGCCGTCCACTCTAACTGACCTACAGACTATTCCTCATACATGGAATTTCATCTTTTTCCTACATGCCTTAGCTCAAGCTATCCCCATCTTTGAGTCCATATGGTTTTTCAAAGATCAGTTCAGGTGCCACCATCTCCTTTCAGAGACCTTTCCTGATGGCATCCACACTCCATTCCTATTGCCTCCTAATTGCAGTGTATATATTTTACATTTACTTATATGGATACTAGTTCTCTCCCCACCCCACCCCCAGTTCAAACCCCTTTATGGCAGAGACTCTTGTTTTTGTCTTTGCATCATTCCTAGTATTTAGCACAATGCCTGGCACACAGTGTAAGCTTTGTAAGGGCTTGGTGATTGAATGAGGAGACTGAGGCTTAAGTTAAGTAAGGTAAAGTAACTTGTTCACTATCATATTCATTAACCACCTAGCATAGGACCTTGCACATATAGAGGTTAATAAATAATTCTCAAGTTGCCATGGTTGGGGCCAGGATTTGAACCTAGTCTTCTGATTATAAGACCTGCACTCTTTTCACTACACCGACTGCTGACCTCCCTGGCTTCCTTTAAATCTCTACTAGAATCTTATCTTCCTCAAGAAACCTTTCCCATCTCCTCTTAATTCTTGTGCCTTACCTCTGTTAATTATTTCTTATTTGTATATATCTATTTGCATGTTGTCTCCCCCATTAGATTGAAAGCTCCTTGAGAGCAGGGACTGTCTTTTGCCTTTTTTTGTATCTCCAGCACTTAGCAAAATGCCTGACACATAGCAGACACTTAGTAAATGTTTATTGATTGACTGATTGACCAGATGCCTGAGGAGTCATATTAGTACCCTTCAGTCAAACTGAAGAAAGTTTCATTGGATAGGCTCATGCTCATTAACCAAGAAAGGAGGAGAGAAGGAAGCCCAACAGGACTGCCTTAAAAACAAACAAGAACAAAACAAACAACACAAAACCTCTATTAATTATTTTTTTAGTGGGGAGACTGCATGAGGTCATCTACATTTCCCTTTTCTCCCCCATCTTTGATATTCAAGGAAGAGATGCATACTTGATTGTTATTTGATTTTCTCTCACCATCTCCACCCTCCTAATACATATTTCTCTTTCCATTCTCTCCCTTTTTTCTTTTCTATTCCACTCTCTCCTTCACTCACTCTCTCTATATCTCTGTCTCTTTCTCCCTATCTCTTCTCTCCCTCTCTCCCCTTCTCCCTCCTTTACTTTTCCCTCCCTGTCTCACATACTATCTCTCTCTCTGTTTCTCTGTCTGTCTCTGTTTCTCCCTGTCTCTCTCTGTCTCTGTCTGTCCCTGCCCCTCTCTCTCTCTCTCTCTCTCTCTCTCTCTCTCTCTCTCTCTCTCTCTCTCTCTCTCTCTCTCTCTCTCTCTCTGTCTCTCTCTCTCTCTCTGTCTGTCTGTCTGTCTGTCTCTCTCTCTCTCTCTCTCTCTCTCTCTCTCTGTCTGTCTCTCCCTCTGTCTCTGTTTCTCTGTCTGTCTCTGTCTCTCCCTCTGTCTCTCTGTCTCTGTTTCTCTGTCTGTCTCTGTTTCTCTCTCTGTCTCTGTTTCTCTGTCTCTCTCTGTGTCTCT
Organism: Petaurus breviceps papuanus; assembly: GCF_028583685.1. Classification (NCBI taxonomy): domain Eukaryota; kingdom Metazoa; phylum Chordata; class Mammalia; order Diprotodontia; family Petauridae; genus Petaurus; species Petaurus breviceps. Next base: position 1,533,562 of record NW_027187419.1, read on the forward strand.
GTCTGTCTCTGTCTCTCTCTCTCTGTCTGTCTCTCTGTCTCTGTCTGTCTCTCTGTCTGTCTCTCTCTCTCTCTCTCCCTTTCTCTCTCTTTCTCTCCTAAAAAGCTGAAACTTCCCCACAGCTGTCAGCCTTCTCTCCCTGAAGAATATCTTTAATCGCCCCGCCTGATTGGGTCTCGTTAGCAGGCTGGTTGCATTGATTGTACTCAATCAACATCCTCCTGCCCAGCTGGGAAAATCTCCCATTCCCCCATTTTCTCCACTCTCTTCTATACAACTATTTTACAGATTTTCTAGGCTGTTAAAAAAAAAAAAAGAATAAAAACCTACTCCAAAAATCCTTTGCTCTCCATTTGGGGGTTTGTCTCCCTTTGGACCTACTATACAAGGTACAAAATGTTCCTTGACCTTTTGCTTTTTGACTCTAGGGCACCCACAACAGTGAGATTTAATCTGGTTTTCTGGGAGCTATCTGGGATAACGGAACCATTTTCTCCTAGCAGCTAAATCCATAGTCAGTCGATAATGGCCTTAGCCCAGGGACAAGGTGGGTGTCAAGCCCACCTGAAAGCCTAAATCTATTCTCAGCATATCATATAGAGACAGGGATGGTCCTATGGGTGTGTGGGGTAGGCATGATTTAGGAAGTCCTGAAAAGCAAGGCATTTCTCCCCCGTAAACTCTGAGGACCAGAAGAGGCTGACATTATTCACTCCTTTGAATAAAGCAGTAGTCTGTTAAAATGCAAATATGTCACCTGGGAGGAGTAACACATTAACCTATGAGCACCCACTAACACTTTAGCATGGATTAGTTCAGAGGTGGAGAACCTATTTCTGTGACAAGACCAACAGTCACTCCTAGGAGTCCCCATCAAGCTCCATCAAGACAGACTATTTAATTATACGCTCAATGTTATCAACATCTACATGTGCAATGTTAATCAAAATGGGATCCCAAGTTACATTTATTTAGATGGTATGCAAAAAGGCCCCGTGGTAGGGTCACCATAGGCCTTCTGGACTTCTGGATTAGTTTATTAATCAATGAAAAGCATTTCTTATGTTCTTAGGGCACATGTGCCAAGTACTAGGTAGTTAATGGCTCTGACTGATCAGAAGGGAAGATTTTCTATGGTGAAGGGCAAAGGGTGGAGAAAGATCTGGGGGGAGGTGAAAGTAGAATCCAAATTAGAATTTTAGGTTGAGATTTCTAGGGAAGGAGCTAGGACTCACTGCAAACATTTCAATCACCTGGTTACTATGGAGGGTTACAGAAGACGGGTAAGACACGGTATAAGTCCTTAAGGAGTTTCATTCTAAAAGATAACCAGTCCTTAAGAAACTACTGGAGAATAAGGTAAGGTAATAGGTAATGAAGTGATAACTCCTCCTAGGGAAGACTCTCAATAGAAACAAGAGAAATCAATGCTTCAATTACTTAGCAATGCCCTGGGGCAGTAGGTTCTATGATTGATAAATACTGATGCCAAGGAAGGAGGAGGGAATCAAAGATTTAGAACTGAAAAAAACCTTAGAAACCATCGAATCCAACCCCTTTATTTTACAAATGAGGAAACTGAGACACAGAAGGTTAAGAGATTTGCCAAGGGTTACACAACTTAGTAAATGTCATATGCAGGATTTGAACTCAGGTCTCTGATGCCAAGTTTCGTGCTCTATTTGTTACACTGTCTAGGCAAGAAGAAAAAGAGGGCACTCTTCTACCTTTCCATCTCATATTGCTTTACTCTATGTATCCTGCACTCAGGCTGGAATCCTCCCAGGTTCTACTTGGTGGCCTTAGAATTTATGCCGCTTGCAACGACACCTAATCTTAATTTGGTCCCTCTTGACCTAAATTTGGAAATGAAGGCAGACATGAGCTGACCTAATACAACTCTTCCTTCCATCTCTCCTAGAGAAATGCCCATTCCCCCTTCATGCCACTGTGCAGTTTCTCAGAGGGAGACGAAACCATTCTGAATTTTTGTTTGAAAATTTTGGCCCAGTTTCTGTTTAAACAGTACTTCATCACTTTAACAATTCTGCTAAAATGTTGTTTTAAAATGTTCTAAGGATGCAAGCTTTTTTAGAAATCAGTTCTAAGGAAATCTCCTCTCTAAAACAGTCTGTATCCAAAGCAGCTTGGAGAGAATGTTGGTTGCTAGGGGCAATCTCACCTTCTAAGGAGAACACAGCTACACTGCAAATTTTTGAGGATGTAGAATAGCAGAGTAATCTTTCCAAGAAGGGGAAAAAACCCAACAATATAAATAAATTGATGAGAAAACAACAAAAAAACTCTTTAGATGAGAAAAAATCAAGCTAATCACTTTCACAGTTATCTACTTCTAACATACAAGGCAGTTCTTCAGCATAAGATCAAGGTCAAGGCAATGCTACCCATATGGTGCCATCTTACTATAACTGTAGGATAAAATACCTAATGGAGAAGAAATAAACACCTGTAATTCAATTCAATCATTTATCAAGAACCAACTCAGGTACAAAACATTTTGCTAGGAACTGGGATACAAGATGAAAAACAAAAGGGTTGCTGCCTTCAGGAAGCTGACATTCTAGTGGATCCTATAAAGAGACAAATTATTATGCTCAAATACTCAAAGGATCTCTGATTTCATCCATGAAAGTATTCCCTCCAACAATACAAATTATAATACATTCATGCCTGCCCAAACTCTTGTCCACACCTTCCCATTGAGTTCACCACATAATGGTCGCTCACAATGGATAGTAGGAGGCCTTCCTCACTTGCTGTTGACTTTGAGAGACTATCAGCAGAGTGCAGAGGTTGTCCATCAGTTATCCCTCAGAGTCTAGTCACACAGATAAGTGTAGTATAAGGAAGACTACACTAAAAACCTGCTGGGTGATGGCACCTAAGTTGAACCTTAAAGGAAATTGAAGATTCTGAGAAGTAAAGATGAGGAGGGATGCTATTCTAGGCATAGAATCTGGGAGGAGAGCAGTGGGAGGTGCAGTTTATTTCCATGCATAGAGGCAGGGGATGGAATATCAGTCAAGTCTGGTGCATGGCTAATGGTCCAATTTTGTTGGAATGTATAGCCTGTGAAAGAAAATCATATGAAGTAAAACAGGAAGTGTAGGTAGGAGCTGGAATGTGGAGAACAAGGCAAACAAAATATTTCATCCTATGGACAATCAAGGGCCACTGACATTTTTAAAGCAGAGAATGATATAATTAAACATTTGCAGATTATTTTGCTTATCATTATAGAAGATAGATTAGAGAGAGAAGAAAGTAGAAGCAGGGACATAAATTAGAGAATTCCTAATATAATTAGGAATTTTATATTATATTAGTAGAAGTGATGAGACCTGAATTAGGACTGCAGCCATGTGAGTGGAGACAAGGGGATAGATGCACAAATGCTGTGGAGGAAGAGCTGGTGCCTTGTAATTAATTAGATGTGAGAAGTGAATGAGAGGATTGAGTCAAGGCTAACTTCAAGGTTCCACACCTGGGTGGCCTGAAAGATGACGGTACCCTCCACAGCAGGGAGGAAGCTTAGAGGGGAGCTTAGATTCAAGAGGGAAGATGGTAAGTTCTGTTTTGGTTATGTTGAGTTGGAAATGGCATTAGGATATCAGGTTCCACTCATTAGAGAGGTGATGAGGTTTGGGAGGACCCTGTTTCAAGATGACAACTGAATTCAACAGAGTTGATGAGATCACCAATAGAATGCAGGGTAATAAGAATAGAGGAACTGTACCAGAGTTTTTTAGGGAACCCACACTTAAAAGACAAGGGATGGACAGTAATTCATCAAAGGAGACTGAAAAGAAGTCAGGTAAGTAGAAGGAGAAAACATCGTCACAAAAATCAAGAGAGGATAGAGTTTCCAGGAAGAGGGGATGGTCCAGCTTCAAAAGGAAGATGGAAGGAGGCCATCAAAGAGGATGAAAACTAAGAAAAGGTCATCAGATTTAGCAGTGTAGAGCTTGGCAATAATCTAGGAAAAATTAATTTCATTTGACCAGAAGTGTCAGAAGCCAGATTACAAAGGGTTAAAAAACATGAGTTGTGACAAAGTACAGAGGACAGCATAGATAATGCCTTGGAAGAGTTGATCAATGAAAGGATAGAGAGAGATATAGAACAATAGCTTGAGGGGATGGCAACATCAAGTGAGAAGATTTTTTTTTAAAGGATAAGAGAGTTTAATAGGTTTCAAGGAAAAGCCAGGGGTTAGGGATGGATTAAAGATAAGAAAGAGAGGAAATGATTGCTAGGGGAAAGGTTTTGGACAGGCTGATAAAGAGTGGGGGTCACAGGTAGAGTGGTTGACCTTGGCAAAGAGGAAGGTTATAATTGAGGTGGATAAAGTATGAGTTAAGAGATAGATGGCAGAGGTAGAGGATTATCGCCCCCTTTAGGAAGTCTGAATCACTGGGATTGGTGAGGCAGGAGGTACAAGGTTGCTAGCCATTAGTCTAGCAGGGCTTAAACTTTTTCTACTCAGGACCCCTTTCCATTTCAGCAGCATTCATTGGCATTTCATGGCCTGAGGGCATGTGCAGTGCAAAGTGAGCATACTTTGTGTTCAGAGCCAAGGCTGCAGTGAAATTACATGATGCAACACTGGCAAACACTACCAGAAACACCTCGGATTCATTATGTGTTTGATTTTTAATTAATTTTTGGTGATTGCGCATTTAGGAACCCTTTACTGTTGCCAAATTTTTCACAGTTTAAGAAGCGCTGATTAGTACCAGTTGCTTGGGGCCTCTATCTTCTAGGTTCCTATAATGATAGTAAGGAGGATCCCCTTCCAAAAACTAGAATGCTATGGTTAGTGGTGGAAGGGTGATCTGATTCTCCAGCGACTGGCCTGAACTCACATCCATGGCAACATGGCAGAGGATGTCATAACTACATAGGATCCTATATATGGAGCATGTGCCTTTAGTTCTGTGTCAGGTCTGATAGCTGAGGCCTTGGTCTTCTTCTGGCATTCAATCCAGTGTCTGAAGCCTCAGTCAAGGTGATACTAAGCCTTTATTAGAGGTCAAGTCTGAAATTTCTTTGCTAAATAGTGGGTGATGACAATAACATCATTTAGGACCTAAATTTTAGGGTCTCTTTACACCTCTGGGTGCAGTGCCTAAGAGTTGGTCACAGTTCTTTAAGGGAATATTCTTCCCAAGGTGCCTTGAATAGTGATTCTCTTCTGGCCTCTGCAAATATTAGTGTGGACATTCAGTTCAATTCACCAAGGATTTATTAAATACTGACTGAATGTTCATCTCTGAGCCAGTTGTCATGATGGTAGTGGTGGAGAAGGGCAGGGCATACCTTAGCAATACTTGACCTCAAGGAATCTATAATCAGCATGGAGAGACAGGACTTAAACACTGGAAACAGCTAAAGAATGATAGAGTCAGCTTGGAATCAATCAGGAAAGACACTGAGGTGGATTGGGACTTTGGACAAGTCCCTTAACCTCTCTGGCCTAATCTGAAAACATGAGATTGGATTTGAGGCTGCCTTTGGTCTCTTCCAGCTTCAAATCTATGATCCTATGAACTGCTTAAATCATATGGTGGAAGTAAATTCATTGGAGTCATCAGGGCTGCTCCAAGAAGATGAAATTAGAGCATTAATAAGAAGCTCTCAGATATGGACAGAAAACTTCTCTTGTCTTAGTCCTACATCATCACTTTCAGCCATATTGTATCTATCTTGCATGTTCCTATTTACATACATACATACATATATATATATATAGTACACATATATATGTCTTCTCCCCCATCTAAATATGAGCTTCTTGAAGTCAGGGGCTATTTTTTGCCTTTGCTTCGATTCCTTGACTTTTAGTTCAGTGACTGGTACATAGTGAAAGCTTAATGACTGCTTGTTGGTTGATTGTTGATTAGGGGTTGAGCAGATATGGCTAGAATTATTGGTTGTGTCCTGATCTGCTTTAGAGACAACTTTTCAGGATCCTGAATTCCTTCAAATCTTTCCCAACTGTTTTGCAAATAACTACCCTTAATTCATCATCCCATAGAAAAACTCTACTAACTATTGTTTATGGAGATCCCCAGGGAATCCAAGTTGTAGCAGAAACTGTGTTTCCACCTTCCAACCTCTACTGGGTTTTTAATACCCTTATTTAGCTTCCTATCTCTTCCATGAAGCCTCCTTTCACTACTTGCAAACCACATAATTAATGTATGGGGAAGGTAACTCGTCTCTGATGGAGCAGAGGAGGTCTGGTCTGTGAGATAGCCTGCAAAACCCTGATGTAGCCTCTCTGAGGTCAGCTTCACTGCCCATTTTCTTCTGCTACAAACTATCTTGGCACTTTGGAGCAGTCTGGGACTCTGAAGAAAAACTGAAGCCTCCAGAGGGATGGGGTTGGGGAAGTGGGAGGGGGAGGGCACAAGATGAGAGGGGAAGGGATGGGAGCTGGGGAATAAGAGTTTGGTGCCCAATGCAGCATCCTTCCTCAGGCAGACCTGATCCCAGTTACTGGCATCTACTCTCATTGCACAGCCTCAGCCTGGAATCATGGCTACCTCACTGCCAAGCAATATGCTTGGAATCATCTTCAGTCCACTGATTGCTCTCCTCCCCACCCAGAATCTTCTCCACCAAACCATATTCTCCAGAAGGTGGCTCCTAGCTCACTTCCTCCTAGAAGTCTTCCCATGCTTAATAATAGCTGACATTTATGCAATGCTTTGCAGTTACCAAGCACATTAGATCCATTATCTCATCCCATCCTTACAACAGCCCAGGGAGGTACAGAAGGATGATTATTCACATTTGACTCCTGGAGGTTAAGTGGCTTGCCCAAGGTCTTACGGCTAGTAAGAAGGGGAGCGGGTGCTCGAAGCAGAGGACTTTTGACTCCAAATCCAGTGTCCTTTCTGCCACACCACGCCTCCTATCCTCTCCTCCACCTTCCCCCACACTGTTTATTCCTCTTCTCTGGCCCCTTGGCACTTAAGGCGACCATTTCCCACTATATCATTACGGATGTCACTTTGCAAGTGTTCTTAAGTAATTTGATGTATTGTAATAACAATAACTCACATTTATGGACCACTTCAAGGTTTGCAAACATCTTTATGTACATTCTTTCCTAGAACTGCCGTGCCATTGAATTCTAAAATTTTTGATTGATACTTTTGGTTTTGCGTCACCCTCATTTCTGAATATATTCCTCATTTCCCCTATTCAGTTAACTATCCCTTGTAACAACAACAAACCAAAATAAAAATTTAAAAGAGAAGAAAAGACAATTTAGCAGTTCAGCAGAACCACTTAATACCAGTGTGATGGTATATACAGAGTTCTTTTCCCAAAGTCCCCCTACCCCTCACTCTAGCTTCTCCAATAAAAAAGGAGGTATATTCTCTTACCTCTTCTTTTAGAACAAGGCTGATGACAGTGAACTATTATAATTGCGAGGGATCATAGGATCAAAGAGTTAGAATTGGATGGGACCTAGAAGGCCATTCCCCACCATTTTATAGATAAGAAAACTGAAGCTCAGGGAGATTGGATGACTTGCCCAGGGTCCCCCAGCTAGTAAATGGTTGAGGGAGGATTTGAACTCTGGTATTTCTGATTTCAATCTAGTACTCTAGGAAAAACTAGAAGGGGTCCTTGAGGTCATTCAGTCCTATACCTTCATTTTACAGATGAAGAAGCCGAGAGCCAAAAAGCTAAAGTGAATTGACCAAAAAGGGCACACAATGAGTTAGTGAGTGGCAGGGCTTACATCTCACTGTTACCCAACCTGGCATATGAGCAAAGCACCTCTGATGATATTTCCCAATTTTGAGAGACTGGGGTACCCACTTCTGGGAGAGTCATAATGGAAATGCCTTGGAGTCACTATGGATCAAGAGTAGCCATTCTATGCTGGTTCCTGTCTATTTTGTTCATGGTTAGGTGAAGCTTTTTCTGATCAGCTACATAACTGGATTAGGGAATGCCTTCAAAAAGTATTAGACACTAGAGCCTTGATTGTTTCCTCTTCTGCCCCCATCACTTGGCTTGACTCCATCACTGATGGCATCTGGTGAGAGACAATGCTGTAAGGGCAGACTCTCTAAGATCACGAGGACCTGTGAAAACAGCCTTCATTTGTTCCTGCTAGTATTTATTCTTTTGTTTTCAGAGATTTAGATGCTCCACCTTTGCGAGTTATGAAACATCAGGGAATCCAGCCCCCAGCAATCTGAGTCCATGCCAAGTTTTGCAACAAGTCCAGCATTGATGCCCAGAGAAATAATGAATGCCCAAAGTGACCTTTGAAAACTAGCCCAACTCAGACAAAGATGCATACACATTTGATGCTGCATTTGGATGTTAATTTAGTCGAACCAGTGTGATATGGAGAAACTGAGTTAAGTCTGAGACCACTCTCCCAAGAGACTGGAGTAGTATAGGGAGAGTCAGTCAGTCAACTAGCACTTATTAAACACCTACTGTCTTCTAGGCTAAGTGTCAAAGTGAATAGAGTGTGGGCCAGGAAGACTCATCTTCCTGAGTTCAAATCCAGGCTCAGACACTTACTTGCTGTATGACCCTAGGCAAGTCACTTGACCCTGTTTGCCCCAGTTTCCTCATCTGTAAAGTGAGCTGGAGCAGGAAATAGCAAACCACTTCAGTATCTCTGCCAAGAAAACCCCACAAATGGGGTCATGAAGAGTTAGATGTGACTGAAGAACAACTAAACAGCAAACCTTCCAGGCATCATACTAGATTCTGGGCAAAAACAGTCCCTGCTTTCAAGAGTGCCCTGAGGCACTGGGAGGAAATGTTTGTTTCTGTTATATCTTCAAAGTAAATATTCCTTTGTTAAAACTCATTGACATTAAATGGAACAGGTCACTATTCGGTCTTAGGTAGCTAACAGTGAGAGTAACACCACTGGCCAGGGCTTGATCTGGTAGCATGAAATAAGAGTACCCCTCCGGGGTAAATGGGAAAGAGAAGAAACATTTAGATCGAGCCTACTGTATGGCAGGCACTCTGCTAAGCTAAGCACTTCACTTTCTCTTCTGATCCTTACAACAACTCTGTGAGGTAAATGCTGTTATTAGTCTCATTTTACAGTTGAGGAAATTGAGGCAGGCAGCGGTTAAGTGACTTGCCCAGGGTCACACAGCTAATAGGTGTTTGAGATTGAATTTGAACTCAGGTGTTCCTGAGTCCAGGCCTCCTACTCTATCCACTGCACTACCTAGCTGCTCACCGACACGCCTGTTGAGTCAGTGGTCCAGTGCATACTTGCAGCAGCAGGTTCTTAACCTTTTTCTGTTTCATGGACCATTTTGGAAGTCTGGAGATGCCTGTGAATCCCTTCTCAGAATAATGTATTTAAATGCATAAAATACATAGGATTATCAGGAGACCAAATACATTGAAATAATGTTTTTCTCACTCAAGTTCTCAGACCCCCTTGAATTCTATCCATGGACACCCCTGGACTAGATTGTCTAGGGTAAATAAGGTAGGTGTGGACAAGAATTGGCTTTCATACAAATAACACCTCCCTATCAGAGGCAGAAATCCCATCACTGTCCTTGAAACATCATTGCCTGAATAAGTATGGAGGAGAGAAAGGCAGTACAAAGCATTGGACCAGTCCCTTTTTTTTAAACCAAAGATGCACAAAAAAGGGAGCATTTCTAGTAGAAAATCCTGCACTGTTTGCTTAAGAAGGGGTGGCATGCCAACTGGTGTACTTTCTCCACTCTGCCATAGTTTTGCACATAGCCTTCAAGGGATAGTTCAGAGGTGGGACCAAAGGCATAGTATGCAAATTTATTATAATAAACGTTAATGAGCCCATCACCCAGGGTAAGACTGGGAGAGGAAACAAGAGGTTTTATTGTAGTATGAATCTGAAGAAGGACTGCATTGGGGAATTCTTTGCTTTGCCCATGGGGAATTTCTCTACATGAATAAGCAGGGGTTTTTGTTTGTTTTTTTGTTTTTTACAGAGATATCTCCTGATGTGGTTATATGCAAGGTGGTCCATAGATATGGCCATAGTATGTAGGAGGTAAACCCTAGCACACCTAGGAGAGCATGGCCAGCAAGGGTCTAATGAATCCTGGAGAGTCTGGGAGACCTGAAAAGTCCAAGGGATGTTTGGCTGCCTCCTTCGTTAGCCAACGTGTATCAGGGGAAGAGACACCGGCATCCTGCCCAGCAGCTACTGGTTGTGGCTCCCAGAAGAGGAAGAGGCAGAGCCTAGAAAAGGAAGAAGCCATTGATGGGGAGCCCTTGCTGTGAGGCCCTGAACAGGAGCCAGGGGAAAATGGCCCTGTTTTCTAGATAACGATGACTGCTCCTTCTCAGAGAAAATGGAAAAGTGGTCAGTTCACCCCCATTTCACTTCTCCAGCAAATTCATTTATAGGATCATAGATGTAGAACTAGGGGGACACCCAAAGCCTATTTAACCCAACACTCTTATTTTACAGGTAAAGAAACTGAGGCTCAGCAAGGTCGTGATGCTCTCAAGTGGATTATCCTGACGTCCTCATCTTCCTGTTCCTACGTCACCATCGGTCATCTGCCCAGCCTCTCCTGACTCTTCTACACATCCCAAAACTCATTTCAGAAAAAGCTTATGACATAAGAAAAATTTAGAAAACCATTTGTCTGTGGAGCTGAATGGCTGGGGATAAGCCCCTTCTGATTGACAGGCCTCCGCTTTCTTCTCCGTGAAATGGGCCCATTACTCTTCATAGGATCACAACTCTAGCACTGGAAAGGTATGCAGAAGCCATCTAGTTCAATCCTCTACATTTTACAGATAAAGAAACCAAGAGTGGGAGATGTTAAATAACTTGTCCAGGGTCAGGCAGCTAGTAAATGTCAGAGGCAGTATTTGAACTTTCTGTTCAATATGTTATGCTTCCTCTTTGTCTACACAAGAATAATAATTGCTTTGTTGAAATATTAAGCAAAATTTCTGAGCTCCATGAACTGGGGTAGGACCTCATGTGGCCATCTAGTCCAGCCCCCTGTCTCTTTGCAGGATTTCACCTAAGCCAGTAGAAGGAGATGGGACTCTTGTTTCTGAAGCTTCCAAAGAAGGAATCTCCACAATTACCCTTCTTATGCCCCATAGCCCTTTTTCCTTTTTCCTTTTTCCTCAAGATCATTCTCTTTTGCCCAATTCTCAGAGGCTGATGATGTGTCCTCTGCATACTTTGTGGATGTAATAGAATGAGGTTAGTTTTGCTACTCACTGTGTGTAAGTCTGGGGAAATATTTCCTTTTTCTAGACCTCAGTTTCCTTATCTATAAAATGAAGGGGTTGGACCAGATGATTTCTAAGGCTCCTTCCAGTTCCAAATTGGTGATTTTCTAATCTCTGATCTCAGGGTTCTTTTGGCCCCACCTAAGGGGCAAGGGAGTGAGGAGCTGCTTGGCAATGGGCATCCACAGGTGACTTTCCTTTGGAGCCCTCAGGGCTAAAGGAAAAGCCCAGTTTCTCTTCTGGGAGTTTCAGCAGCTCTTACCTCTCACCTCAGCCCCATTTCTATCCATTCCCAAAGTCATTCAGCCAGCCTCTCTCTTCTTTGTCCCTCTCTTCTTCTCCCTTCCTCCTCCCAGTGGATTGTGAGCTAGAAACACCCTTCCAGCCTGGAATAGGGTGCTGGGCAAAGCCAGCTGTTCAACTCGGTTCTGCAAGAAGGGGATGGTACCCTCGAATCACCCCCAGGGCTTCCTGCAGGGCAGCTTTGGAAGGCTATTTGGTGTCTCCAACCCGGCGGAAGGGTCCAGGAGGGAGCCTGGTGCTTTATTAACTAATCTCTGGTACTTGAGTAATTTATTATGTTTAAGCTGGTGCCATCAAGTCTCTCAGCAGTGCTTGCGTGCGCTGGGAAATAAATTAAAGGCTGTCCAAAGATACTTGGATCATCTGTGTGATTGCAGGGCTGGCGAGATGGAGGTTTAAGGTTCTCTCTTCCTGCAAATTGGAAATTAGGAATTAATAAGACAGCAGGCCAAAGAGCCAGGGTGGTGGCGACGACTTGGCTGCAGGGACAGGGGGAGCGGGGAAAGGGAAAAGAAGGCGGCTGCCCACAGGGGAAGGAGGAGGGATCATGGCAGGGGCAGCCAACCTTTTGGGCAATCAGGGCATAGGAAAAGGGCCTTCTTGACCTCATTTGACTGGGGTAAGAGGTGCTAAGGACCACTGAGCTTGATTTTTTGTTTGTTTGTTTTTTAGCCCCTGAAACATGGTGAGGGTAAGAGGTGGGGAAAGACAGTGGTTAGAGATTTTGGACAAGGAACCATAGAGGGTGTACAATGAGGTGAGTATCATGTATTTCAGTCCAGATTCAATCAGTCAGTCAACAAGTTTTACTATGTGCCAGGCATTGTGCTTAGTGCTGGGAATACAAAGAGATAAAAACAGCCTTTACCCTCAAGGAGCTTACAATCTAATAAGGAAAACAACTTTCAAATAACTATGTCCATACAAGGCACATAGAGAGGTATTTGGAAGTAATCCAGAAGGAAGGTGCCAGCATTGGGCAATGGGGTAGGGATGGGAGGGAATGAGAAAAGCCCCTTGTAGAAGATAGGATTTGAGCTGTCTTGTATGAAGTCAGGGAAGGCAGGAGATGGAGTTGATGAGGGAGAACATTCTAGGCATGGGGCCATCAGTGAAAAGGCAGTGGGATGATGGGAGTGTCATGTCTGAGCAATAGCAAGAGGTCACCCTTTCTGGATGGTGGAATATGTGGAGGGCAGTAAAGTGACCCCTTCAGGCCCAGGACTATACAAGAGGGAGGCAGGAAAACTGACTCTTGATCTGATGTCTAATTAAGGCTACTGGTTCTGAGCCTTTGAGAATTGTGGTTCTATGTGATTCTTATGTCCTAAAGGGAAGATAGTAGGTCCTGGGATGGAACATGAGGACAGGGTTACAAGCTTGGGGAAAGAATCTTTTTAGGTACAGGAAAGCTTTAAACAGCCCTGCATGCCAGGGAATTGGCAAGATGCCAGCTGGAGCATTGGGCAAGAAATGTATCCTCTTTCTTCCCTGATTAAATACAAATGGAGAATTCTACAAGGTGCCTCCAATTCTTTGCCACTGGATCCAGGCAAACAGGCTTAGAAAGGCAGGGCTATGAAACTATAAGAGTGATGCTTGTTCCCTGGAGATATCCCAACCTGGCCCATTCCAGCCTCCCCTGGGATGATTTTTATCTAAACTACGGCTTCTTCAACCCCTTCCCTTCATTGCCCTCTGGTCTTAGAGCCCACAGCACTCAAAGACAGGACTCCATCCAGTCCCAGATCAGTCTCCTTGCTTTTGCTTTGGACTTTTGCATAAGCTGCTGACTAGGGAAGGAGATAACTCCCATGCTCACTTTAGGCTGAAGCTGAGGCCATAGAGGGAGCTAGGCTCAAGCCAGCTGAAGGAACCCAGGCCTGTAGTTGGAGAGTACTAACACCAGGTGGCAGGCTTGCTCTACAAAGATGGCTTGGCTAGAGCATTTACCTGGCAATGAAAAGACGAGTTGGAGGAAGCCAAATTTTCCTACCTGGGGTTTTTAAGGCCATCATTGTATGTGGCATTAAAAGCAGGGCTGGGCCCTCTCATCCTGGCACCCATCCAGCTCCAAGGGCACCTTGGGCTTTTGGAGATCCTCCTGATGGGCTCAGTCACCTCCCACATCTTGGGAAGGTGGGCTGTACTCTTTTCTTGGCAGCCCTAGAAAAAGGAATGGTGAACACAAAGATCCTAGAACCCAAGAGGGAATTTCAAGGCCCTCTTTCTGGAAGGAGAAGAACGTCCCATAATAAGACTGATAAGAGGGTTTGGCCGAGGTGGAAGGGGCAGGGGGGAACAAGGAAACCCTGCCCTGCTTACAGCTAGTACCCACTCCCTAATATTTCTCCTCCCCACAAACACCCTCACAGCCCCCTTGCCCATGACATCTCTGGAAGGATTTCCTTTGAGGGCCAGTAGAATAGCTAAGAAGGGAGACAGCAAGCCCACTTTTCAGTTGTGTGATTATGGGTACTTCACTCAACCTGTTTCTTTTTTAAAATGACGAGAATAGTTCACTCTCTCCTTCACTATGAAGAACTCGTACACCTGAATGCACTAGACACATGGGAAGTGTTTGCTTTAGGACTAGACTTGTGATTTCATTAGCGTAGGAAAATTCCAATGAGAAAACTCGGTCTAGCAATGCTGCTTGGGCGCTGACTGGGGTAAGGATGGGTTAAATTACTTGCCTCGGTCATTCTGACATCAGCTCCTTATCCACTATGCTATATTGTGGCTCAAATATGAACTACGAATATTAGCATTCATATCATGCTTTAAAGTTTGCAAAGCATTTCACAAATGCCTCATTTGACCCCTGCAATGATCCTGGGAGGTAGGTACTAATATTATCCCCCTTTTATGTATGGGGAAGCTGGAGTAGATGCTGGTTAAGTGACTTGTCACATTTGAACTCACATCTTCCTGACTCCAAACCCAGCGACTGTATCCACTGAACCACCTCTCTCCCTCTATTAACCCCTTCAATTTTCCTTGGTGGATGCAACAGGGCCAAGAAACTGCATTGACATATGAGGAATGTGAGGTTCTTTGCTTTTATCTTTCATATAGAATAGTCTTTGCTGGGCCCCCCAGGAAGCCCCTAAGATAATCATAGGTTATTAAAGCTTGGAGGGAACTCAAAGAACATCTAATCCAATCCCTTCACTTTATTGTAGAGGAAAATGAAACACAGAGAGGGTGAATTCCTTGCTTAAAGAGGCAGCTAAGCAGTTCAGTGGACAGATGTTAGACCTTCAGTCATGGAGACCTAAGTTCAAATCTAGTTTCCAGTACTTACTAATTGTGTGACCCTGGGCAAGTCACTTAATCTCTGTCTGCCTCGGTTTCCTCAATTGTAAATGGGGATGATAACAAACATGTGGGGTTGAGGTGAGGATCAAATGACACATTTGTAAAGCATTTAGCAAAGCTCCTGGCATATAGAGGATGCCATGGTAAATGCTTACATACTTTCTCTCTTACCCTAAAGTCAAATAGCAAGAAAGAAAGAAAATTAGGGTTCAGACTAAGGTCTAAGTCCAGGTCCCAATTTGAGGAAACAACTTCAAGTGAGACCCAAACCACACATTTTCTTCTTTTTTTTCCTTGTCCCACATGGTAAATGAATTTTTTAAAAAGCATTTATTATATACTATGTGTCAAGCAATGGGAATACAAGAAAAAAAGCAAGACAGTCCCTGCTCTCAAAGAGCTCACTTTCTAATAAATAACTCATGGAGTTTAGCTGCAGGGTAGATGGAAAAGCCCAGTGGTCCTTAGGCTATAGCAGCAAAGATGATGGTACTACATCCTCTGTAGTGTCATTTCCATTGATAAAACCATGTCCATTTCTGATGTTGAAGTATTGACAATGCCAAGGTTTTTGGTGGTGAGATCCTGTTTTTTCCCTAGATCTTTGATAGTTGTCGATGGTGACAGTGTGTGGCTGGAGTATCTGCAGAGACAAGTGCTAGGTCAGATGTGTGCAAGGTTTGTTCCCCTGCATGGTAGCTTTGGAGACTGGACTGGCAGGAGGACCAGTAGTTTTGAGGGTAGGGACACTACCCTGGGCATCTAGGGCCAGAATTCTGAGCTATAGCCATCAGGGTCTGAGGTAAGGTGTTCTTGGGGTGATGGCAATGGTTTGGCCCTTCTGCATTCCACATCTTATCTCTCCTTCAGAGTATCTTGCTGCTTTAAGCAGGGCTGGATTGCTGGCCCATTAGTAGTAGCTGGTTAGCGGTCGGTGTTGGTAGTGATAAAGGTCATGGAGCCCTTCTACATGGAGATTTCTCCTCTGTGGATTATGACTGCAGGGGCCAGGCTGGAAGCAAATTAAGAAAGCCCTAGGAAAAACAAAACGCCAAAGAGGGTCCAATATCCAGGAGAATTTGGGAGCTGATGAAAATACCTTGAAGCAAGACAAAAAGTAAGCAGAATGGCTTATGTATGATAACAGTCCACACTCATCGAGTACTTTACCATTCACAAAGCACATCTTCACAATAATATTGTGAAATAGATAGGACATGCTATGTATGGTGCCACTTGTAGAAATGAGAAAACAGTCTGTGTAGTTAAATGACTTGCCTATGGTCACAAAACTAGGAATCTTGGGAGTATTTGGAACTCTGTCTATTTTTGACTAGATCATACTACTTCAATAGAGTGGGGGAAAGTGAAATGAGTTATTTCAGTCCTGTTTTCACGTAAAAAAAAAGGTGTTAAATGCTGGGAATATAAATTTACACAGAAAGATATTCCCTACCCTCAAAGAGCTTACATTTTAATGGAGGAAGATAATACATAAAAGGGAGGTGAATCAGTTGAAAATGAGAATGTGCTTGCTTGGGGGTATGGTAGAAAAAGTCCAGAGTCAGGGGTAAGTCTAGAGAGGCATGAAGACATGACTGGCACGGGCACTTTCCTTGAAATACAGGTTGTGAGAGGTACGAGCCAAGCAGACCAAGGGACCACCCTGGCAGAGTATACTTCCAGTGTGAGGAGTCCAAGGGTGGAGTAAACTTCCATATCTTATGAGAGAGAAAGTCCAGAGAATCAAGGGTGGAGCCTGGAGAATGCTTTCCTTAAATTGGAGGGTCTAGGAGGGACCAACTAATCAGAAGAAAGGACTACAAGATTGTCATGTACTCACAGTGTGAGAAATTCTCAAAAAAAAAAAAAGTGCAATGTTACCCAGTCACCTCAGGGCCAGTGTTGGTATTCTTTAGGGTCATTTGAGTTGTTCAGGGTCCCTGGGATACATAGTCAGAGCAATCCCAGAGAAACCCAAGAACTCAGTGCATTATTTAAAACTCACATATTATAGTTTTCTCCCCATCTGCCACTCACTATGACTTCATTTGTGTCTTCCCCTCTCCCTGTAATAATCAGTGGCCATTTAGTATAAAATTGTCACCTGTTCCCTCCTCATGGTCTCTCATCCCCCAAACCCTTCAACTTGACCCCACCCATGTCCCAAATGCAACCCTGCTCACCTTTTCTACTGTGCTTTCTGTAATTCTTGTTTCATAATGAGCTCTCTTCTTTTTTTCTCTTACATTTTTTTATTAGCCCTTATGGAGAGCTGGCCCCCCTCTGAAAATACTGCACCCCTGACTATTCCTTCCATCACTGACTGTACTCCTACCCTTCTACTCATCCTAAAGGTAGAATCCGAATATTCATTGCTCCCCATTGTAATTCTTAGACTCTCCCTTTACTGCCTTCATTTAGTTGTCATACCTTTGGTAAAGTCCAGTCAAATATAATTATTTTTTACCTGATCAATACTTTGGTAACTGCTCCCCAACCTTGCTCCCCCCAACATGGGTATTCTCCCTTCTTCCTCAAGAAGTTCAACATTGTGTTCACAATCTTCTTGTCCCTCTGCCCTTAAACCAAGGGCCTTAATTATCCATGCAGATGCTCCTTCAAACTCCCCAAACTCTCATTTCTTCGACTTCCTTTAAGTCCCACGACCTAATCCTTACCTCTACTCTAGGCACACACAGTGATGGTCACACACTAGATCTTACCATTACCCAAAAGTGTTCCACTTCCCTAATTAGAAATTCTAACCCGTCCCTCTATGACCATAACCTCTTGTCACAGCATCTTCCCCCATGAGTAACTTCTCCTGCACCTGCTCTTCAGCCTCACTTAGACCTCCATTTTCTTTAGCCCTCAGTACTTTCTTAGGTCATCACCCCTGCTCTCACTTCACTCTCCTTCCTTTCTGTCTTTAACCTAAGAGTTAGCCTCTGCAACTTCACGTGATACTCTGCTCTTGAATAACCTTGCCCCCTTGTCCCATTGATGCTCTTCTCTTGAAAAACCTCAGCCCCAGATTACTCCTATCATCTGCCTTCTTTGCTACTATTATGTACAAGAGCTGCTGAATAAGGCAGGAGAAGGTCCCACAACCACCCAACTCACCCTTCTTTCCAGAAGCTAGGCATTTCAAGAGGCAGAAGTGAGGAGAGTGTGCATCAGCACAGGGCTCGGCCTGTGCAAAGGCCTAGAAACAGGAGGAGGAATATCACATTTGAGGAATTCCTAGGAAGTAGCCAAGTTGACTGGACCATAGGCGCAAGAGGGTGAAATATGTGCAAAAATTCTGTAAAGGTGGACTGGAGCTGGACTGTGCAAGTCCTCAAATACAAAGGAGTTTGTCTTTTATCTTAGAGGCAATAGGGAGCCAGTGAAGATTCCTGAGCACTTGTGTATTGCTTTTATACTCTGTTTAATATCAAAATGCCCCCAAACAAGTCCCTTGCCTCTCTCTTCTCAGTGATTTGAGAATCATTATCCTTCTCTCCTCCTTGATCATCCATAATCTCTTAGAATCCCTAGCTTCCTTCAAGGCTCAGCCCAGATGTGACTTCATGGAACACTTTCAGTCTCTGCTCACCTGCCCATAGAGCACCACTAGTAACTTCTCTTTCCTACTTAGCGGTCCTCCAGTCTCTGCTCTTCTTACTACCTGTGGGCCCTGTCTCCCATTAGGGATTGCCAGGCCCTTCTCTGCTTCCCTCAGTGATCATCTCCTCACTTCTGTTCCCCTTCCCCCAGTCACATCAGTCCTTGTCCATCCCTCTTCCCTCAATAATGCTTTAATAGCTACCATCCTGACCTTAATGATTTCCTAGGCATTTCCCCTCACTCTTCAGTGATTAACAAACTTCCACCCCATCATATCCACCCCACTTCAGTGATTCTGAAGCCTCTGTTGCTGTTCTTCATCCCCCACTGACTCTTATTCCCATGTCCCTCAGGCCACCCATCTAACCTCTCACTCTAATGCTACCCACCCCCTTCCACCATGTTCTCTAGAATGCCTGCTTCATAGGTAACAAGCTAGATTTCCTCTTAAACCTTTTCCTTTCTCAGTCCATCAGTCTTCTTGTATTCTCTGAGACCTGGCTCTCTCCTGATGACACACCTTCCCCCAGCTACCCTTTCCAGCACTGGTTGCACTTTTGCTCCTAACCTGACTCCCTGGTACTGGCAGAGGATTTGGATTATGTCTTCTCCCCATTGTCACTTCCAGGTTTTCTCTGTACCACCATCATTCAGCAACATCTCCTCCTCTGAAGTTCATTCAATCTGTATTTATCATCCAATCAAGATTCTAGTAGCTAATGTCTACACATCTCTAGTACACTTTCCTTCCTTCCTCAATGAGTTTAGTGTCCAACTCCTGCCCTCTTACAAGGGGCCTCCAACATTCATAGATACTCCTTCAAACACACAATTCTTCAGTCTATTCATGACCCCAACCTCATCTCCAATTCCTCAATTTATTCATTACCTACAACCGACTCCTCTTCCCCACCATAGCTACATGCAGAGGTGATCATACTCTTGATCGTGGTTGCCATTACTCCCAAGTGTTCCACATGCATGTTCATAAACCCTGAAATTCCTTTTTCTAATTATAATCTATTATTGTTCTACCCCATTCTCTACCTTGCAGCTTCAAGCCCTATTCTTCCTCATTTTTTTTTTTTGCCTTTTGGAGGGCAGTTGGGGTTAAGTAACTTGCCCAAGGTTACACAGCTAGTTTTTTTTGTGTGGGTGTTAAGTGTCTGAGGCCGGAACTGAACTCAGGTCCTCCCAACTCTGGGGCCAGCGCTTTATTCACTGCGCCACCTAGCTGCCCCTATTCTTCCTCATTTTGACCTCCAATCCTTCCAACTCTCAGTTCTTTCTCAGGCTGTGGCCCTGATACTGGCCACACTCTTCCTTCCACCGTCTTGATTCCTTGATGAGCCAGTTAAACTTTATGCAGAATTCTTTTCTCTCAAGTCATCTTGCTCCTTTTTCCTAAGGAAGACCTTGTCCTACACCAAACCTCAGCCTATCTGCTATAGAGCAAAGCTAGAGGAAATCACAAAGCCTTGTTAACTGGGTCCAATATGTTTATGCTACATAATCTCAACTGGGCCCTTACTATAGCAAGATAATCCTTTTATACATCCCTGCTCCATGATACCATTCACCATACTTTCATTGCTGTTTCAGTCATGTCTGACTCTCTGTGATCCCATTTGGGATCTTCTTGGAAAAGATACTGTAGTCGTTTGCCATTTCATTCTCCAACTCATTTTACAGATGAGGAAATTGAGGCAAACAGGATTAAGTGACTTGCCCAGGGTCACACAGCTAGTATCTGAGGCTGGATTTGAACTCAGGTCTTCCTGACTCCAGGCCCAGCACTTGTTCACTTCCCCACCTAGCTGCTCTCCACAGTGGCTTTCCCAGATTTTTTCATTCCTCCTCAAATGTACCTACAACTTCTCTTCTTCCCCCTACCCTCTCAGGTGACAAATTTGCTTCATATTTCATTGAAAAAATTGAGGCCACTGGATAAAACCTCTCCCTTCTCTCCTGTTCCTCTTCTCATGTCATTCAGGCATCTTGATCATGAAGAGGTAGCCCTTATTGACAAGCAAAAATCCCTCTATAGGCACAAATGATCTCCTTTCATTCTGGCAGTCTGCAGCTCATTTGGAGATAGCTGGGTGGCTTAGTGGATAGAGCTCTGGGCTGGACTCAGAAAGACCTGGATTCAGATCCTGCCATATACTTCCTACCTGTGTGATCCTGGGCAAATCACTTAACCTATGTCTGCCTCAGTTTCTCAGTTGTCAAATGGAAATAACAATAGCACCTTCCTTCCAGGGTTGTTCTGAGGATGAAATGAGATGCTTGTAAGCACTTAGCACAAGTGCTTTGGCACTTGCCAGGTTCTTAAATGCTCCTTTCTTTCCTTCCTTTGTACCCTTCTACCATCCCTACTCTCTAACATAGTCTTCATAGCCTCCTGTCTCCTGGCTGCTTCTCTACTGTCTACAAACATGCCTGAGTCTCTCTCATCCCCCCAAAATCCTCACTTGATCTGTTCATCCTTGTGAACAATTGCCTGTATCCCACCTTCCTGTTGTATCTAAAAACCCTGAGAAGGCTGTCTTTAGAGGATGCTTCCACTTCCTCTCACTTTCTTCTTAACTCTGCACTCTGGCTTCTATCTTCATAATCCAACCCAAACTACCCTTTCCTCCCCATTAGATCCACCAGATCTAATGTCCTCTTCCCAATTCTCATCCATCTTGACTTCATTGCAGCCCTTATTACTGTTGATCACCCACTTCTCTCTTCTCTCTAGGTTTTTGTGACACTACTCCCTCCTGGTTCTCCTTCTATTTGATCACTCTTTCTCAGTCTCCTTTGATGGATCTTCATCCACATCATGTCCACCAACTGTGGGGGTCCCCCAAGGCTCTGTCCTGGAATCTCTTCTCTTTTCCCTCTATACTGTTTCACTTCATGACCTCATCAGTTCCCATGACTTCAACTATCCTCTTTATGCAGAGGAGTCTCAGATTTATTTGCCTAGACCTGACTTCTCTCTTGACTTTCAGTCTTGGCATCTTCATCTCCTCATCAGACATCTTGAACTAGATGTCCTGTAGACATCTTAAACTGTGGAATGTCTAAAACTGAACTCATTTTCTTCCCTCCTCTCCCATACTTCCCTTCTTCCTAACTTTATTACTGTTGAAGGTTCCACCGTCCTCCCACTTCCCAAAACCCACAATCTAAGCATTACCCTCTCATTCTCTACCCTCCCCTGTTATCTAATCTACTGCTGTGGTCTGTTATTTCTACCTTCATGACATTTCACTTGTATGTCCCCCTTCTCTTCTGATGCTACCATTGTGCTGAGTTAGGACCTCATTATTTCATATCTGGGCTATTACAATGGTCTACTGATTGTTCTCCCTGCCTCAAGTCTCTGCCCACTCCAGTCATTCTTCCAATCTGCCATCAAATTGATCTTCTTAAAGTACAGGTCTGACCATGTCAATCCCTCACCCCCCCCCCCCATTTAATAAATTCTAGTGACTCCCTGTCACCTCTAGGATCAAATATAAAATCCTTTGTTTGGTGTTCAAAGGCTTTCATAACCTGGTTACCTCCCACCTTTCCAGTCTTAGATCTTAACACCCCCAGATATTTTGCAATCCACTTGCACTGGCCCTTTTGCTGTTTCTCTTTCCTCTCACAAGGTACTCTATCTCTTGACTATGGGCATTTTCAATGACTGTCTCCCCTTTCTGAAGCTTTATCCTACCTCATTTCTGCCTCCTGGACTCCCTGATTTCCTTTAAATCCTTTAAATTTCACCTTCTGCAAGAAGCCTTTCCCAGTCCTCCTTAAACTTAATGCCTTCTCTCTGTTGGTTATCTCCAATTTGTCCTTTATATATCTTGTTAGCATGTAGTTGTTTGCATGCTGTCATCTCTCCTCCACCGTTTCTATGAGACTGTGAATTCTTGTGAGTTGGTTCTGTCTTTTACCCTTATTTATATCCCTACTGCTTAGCACAGTGCCTATAGGTATTTAAGTACTGTTAGTTGAATGACTCCTCAATGACTTTCTAGTCTTTACCTCTCTCTTCAATGTTTCAATCATTTTCTTCCTAGTTTCAAGCCCCTGTTTCAGAAATACTGTTGGCCAGTTAGTTGAATCTGCCCAATTGCACCCTATGTCTCACTCACACACCTGTGCATACCCAGATCCATTCTAAAAGTCCAAGACTGAAAAGATCCCAGTTCTCTGCCTCTGTGTTTGTAATTGACCCAGGTTCCCTTCACTGCAGCCACAGAGATTCACCAAGGGCTCACAGCAATTTGTAGTGATTTTGGAGTTCTGCTGGTAGAGTGAGTGGTGGCTTGTCAGCTAAGCCTGTAGTCCAGGCAGACTCCCTGTGTCTTTTTTCAAGAGGTTCTATGAGTATGACATTGGAAACAGAAACAATGAGAGACTGAGGAACGCAGATAGAAGGAGAAAGAGATAAGAGGAATAGAAGCAAAGGAGGAGAAATAAGACTCAAATAGAAAGACTCCCAGAGACAGAGAAAATAAGAGACAGAATGGGAGAAAGAGAAAAGAAAAAGAGGTAGGAAGGAAGAAAGAGAAGTAAAAAGAAACAAATGAGAATATTTTAAAATGTGAGACTGAAAGAGGGAGAGAAAGGGGAGGGAGGGAGAAGGAAAGGGGGGAGAGAGAGAGAGAGAGAGAGAGAGAGAGAGAGA
>NW_027187419.1:1556858-1566404 GCF_028583685.1 Petaurus breviceps papuanus
AAAGAAGAGGGTAGGGATAGGGAAAGGATAGGAGGAGAAGGGGAGGGGAGGAGGGAGAGGAGGAAAGGGAGAGGGGGAGAGGAGGAGGGAAAGGGAAGAGGAAAAGGGATTGAGGGGAAAGGAGAGAGAGAGAGAGAGAGAGAGAGAGAGAGAATTGAGTGAAATAGTGCTATTTACAAGGCAGAAAATTAGAGATAGAAAGACAGGGAGGGAGAGGGAGCAAGGAAATAACAAAGAAATGGAATTAGAGAGATAGGATAAAAGGGGCAGAAAAAAGATATTTTTTAAAAAAGAGAGAGACTAGAGGGACAGAGAGAATAAGAGAAAACGAGAGAGAGGTAAAGAGAAATGAAGAGGCAAAGAGGAAAAAAGAAATAGAGGGAAGGAGAAAAGGAAAAAGGGAAGGAAGGAAAGAAGGCAGAAAGGAAGGAAAAGGAAAGGAGAGAGGACGGGAAGAAGGAAGAAAAGTGAAGATGTAGAAAGAAGAGACAGAGAGGGAAACAGAAACATGCAGAGAAAAACGGGGCTGTCTTGGGTCACTCTAGGATTCTGTCCCTCCCCACCTTTTCTACCTGACAGAAAGCCAGCCTATAGGTTTGAGAGAGAAGCAGCTTTATAAGATAGAGGAGGGTGAGGTGTGGGGGGCAGAGGACTAACTACCTCCTTTTCCTTACTCTTACCCCCAGACCTCACCTCTAAGGTCCCAGAGGTTTCTGCTAGCAGGGGAGGGGGTTTGAGGTACATGGAGAGGGCTGAAATGTCGACTCCTGCCAATTGCCACCCTCCCAGCCTGACCCAGCTGCCTCCCTGCCCGTTTCCCTAGTAACTGGCAGTTAGCTCCCCAGCGAAGGCGTCGCCCGCTGTGACAGACAGGCCGCTGTCATTGTCAGCGCACACTCACACTCACTCGCACACATGCCAGTGCTCAGAGCGTGGAGTGGGTGTGTTGGGGGGGCGGGGGGAGAGTAGGGTGGGGGGGGTGAGGATGCACAGGCCGGCTCCAGGGGTAATTAAAACATGTACCATTTAGCCGGAGACAACAATCAGAACTTTAATTACTCACTTGGAGGGTGCGGGAGATGGCTGGGGGGAGGAGGTGGGGTAGGCGCAGGGTGCGTATCTGCTTTCCTCCTTTCCCCTCCATTTGCCCAGCTTGGGTTGGGGAGGTGGGAGGTGGGGAGAAGGAAAGGGGGAGGAGGGCGAGAACCGGAGGGTGAAACCTGATTGTGTTCATTAAGGCAACACAAAACTGGGAGCCGTAATAATAATTAAATTAATTATAAAAGCAATTTGCTTTTGAAAATTTGATTTGACAGCTTACTAGGGGCTGCACTGATCCAGCCGCCCGGGCTTAAAATAGTCAGAACAAAAACGTACTAGAAGAACCATCAGCTAATTTTAATTAGATGCCAGGATCAGTAAACAAAATTCCCCACCACCCTTTCATTGTGTCTGACTTTGATTTAAGGAGATGTCGGGATTGATTTTTGGAGAGGCCAGAGGAAAGGAAGGTGCTGGTCTGAATGGGAAGGGGCAGCTCTGGGAGCTGGGCCAGGGCCAGGGCCGAGCAGTCCAACACACCCAGAGGGTGTATTGGAAAGGATCCTTCCACCCTCCGGACTCTTGAATTGAAAAGCCCAAGCCTCTCCTCCTTTGATTGGGAGGGCTGACTTCGACCTTGAGAAAGACATTCAACTTCTGTGTTCCTAGGTCAAGGTGTAGTAGGACTGAACCAAATCACAGTCATAAGCTAGCTGAAAGTTTGGAAGTAACTGTCAGAAACGCTAAATGCTAACAGTCAAACAGTATAGTATAGTGGATATTGCATGAGCCCTAGAGTCAGGAGATCTGGGTTTAAGACCCAACCCTGACTCTTTCTGGGCAGCTAAGTGGCAAAATGGATAGAGCCCCTGGGCTGGAGTCATGAAGATTCATCTTCCTGAATTAATTCTGGCCTCAGACACTTACTTGCTGTATCACCCTGGATAAGTCATTTAACCCTGTTTGCCTCAGTTTCCTCATCTGTAAAAAGAACTGGAGAAGAAAATGACAAACCACTCCAAGTATCTTTTGCCAATAGGGTCGTGAAGAGTCAGATTCGACTGAACAACAGACTCTGGCTAGCTGAATAACTGTAACTTTACCAATTAAGACTGTGCCCACTTTAAAATAGACTTTGCACTTTGGTCTATTGTATTTGTTGAAAGTATAAGAAAATGAGGAGTGATACAGACAAATCTATTTTCTTAAAAGTATGAGAAAATAAGAGACTTCTCTGGGTCTGTCGCTCATCAGCTAAACATGGATAAAAGATAATTGCTCTCAGTACCTCAAAGAATAGCTCTGAGGTAACTGACATAGCATCATGAAAGGCAATGGGGTATGATAGGGCCCTAGACTTGGCATGAGATTAGGCGTCCCAATCTTATTATGTCCATATTCATCCTTTTTTCCTCCAAACCCTCCCCTCTTTCAAACTTCCTTATGAATGTTAAGGGCACTACCATACTCCCAGTGCCCTAGACTTGCAGCCTAAGTACCATCATTGACTCCTCACTCACCCCAGTCACTCATTCCAATCTGTTGCCAAAGCATTTCTACCATGATGATATCTCTCCAATATATCCCCCTTTCTCCATTCATCTAACTGCCACCCTAGTGAAGATCTAATCATGTCATACTTAGACTATCAGAATAGGCTTCTGGTTGGCTTCTCTGCCCCAATCTAGTCTACCTACTTAGCTGCCCAAAGGATCGTCCTAAAGCACAGGTCTGACCAACCAACTCCTCTACTCAAACTCCGGTGGCTCCCTATTATCAGCAGGATCAAATATAAAAATCTCCTTTTAGGCATTTAAATCCCTTTACAAACAGGCCTTTTCCTATTTTTCTGATCTTACACTTAACAGAAGTGAAATTCAAACCCAGATCCTCTGACTTCAGTCAGTACTTTTCACACAAATCTAGAATTTTTTCCTTCTGAGCCTCTCATCCCTAACATCCCTAGGAAGCAATGATTTGTGGCAGCTTTGGATGAAGGTCTGATTAGAATCTGACAGGAAAAGGGAGTGTTGATATTGACCCTTGCACTGATTTTCTTGATTCCTCTGACCTCTCCTTTACTGAAATCTTCAACATTTCTTTCTCTACCAGTTCTTCCTTCCTTCCTTCCTTCCTTCCTTCCTTCCTTCCTTCCTTCCTTCCTTCCTTCCTTCTTTCCTTTCTCCCTTCCTTCCACCCTTAATTTCTTTCTTCCTTTCCATTCAGAGTCTTGCAGCCCGCTCCCCCCCCACACACACACTGACTGCTTCCTTTCTTTTCCTTTCCCCCTAAACCTTCCTCTCTTCTTAACTTCCTTATTATTGCTAATGGTAGTACCATCCTTCTTGTCACTTCATCTTGCAACCTAGGTGCCATTTTCTTTTTTTTTCTTTTTTAAAGCAATTGGGGTTAAGTAACTTGCTCAAGGTTACATGACCAGCTATTTCTGGGTGTGGTACTAAGTATCAGAGCCCGGATTCAATCCCAGAATATCCCAACTCTGGGGCCAGTGCTCTTACTCACCGTGCCACCTGGCCGCCCCTAAGCAATTGGGGTTAAGTAACTTGCTCAAGATTACACGGCCAGGTATTGCTGGGTGGATGCTAAGTGTCTGAGCCCGGATTTGATCCCAGATCATCCTGACTCTGGGGCTGGTGCTCTTACTCGCTGTGCTACCTGGCCGCCCCACTAGATGCCACTTTCAAATCCCCCTGTCTCTCCCCACCCCTATCCAATCTGTTGTCAAGGACTATTGATTTTTGCCTTTATAATACCTCTGGTTTTTTTTTTTCTTTGACACTGCCACCACCCTGATGTAGACCCTCACCTCACTCCTGGCAGTAGTCTGATGATCTCCCTGCCTCAAATCTTTCCCCACTCGAGTTCATCCTCTACTCAGCTGTCAAATTGATCAGACAGGCTGACCATGTCACCTCCTGCTCCTCTTATTCAATAAACTCTAGTAATTTCCTATTACCTCTAAGACCAAATAAAAAATCTTGGTTTGGTGTTTAAAGCCCTACATAACCTTGCTCTCTACTAACTTTCTAATTTTTTGTATTTTATATTTTTATAATTTGTATACTTTTATTTCTTTTACATATGTATAATGTGTACATTTATAATATTTTTATATTTTTACACCATATATTTTATGATCCAATGACAATGATCTCCTTGCTCTTCTAAAGCAAGATATTCCATCTCCCAACTCTGGGCATTTTCATTAGCTGTCTCCCATGCTTGGAATTGTCTCTCTGCTAATCTGGACTCCCTGATTTCCTTCAAATCCAAGCTAAAAATCCTACTTTCTACAAGAAACCTATCTTAATCCCCCTTAATTCAAGAGTCTTCCCTTTGTTAATTATTGTGAATTTGTCATGTATATACATATATACATACATACATATATATATCCTTGATATCAGATGTCGCTTCTGTGGGCTAAACAGCCCCAGTTCCTTTGGAAGATCTATATATGGTGTGACTTTCAAGCTCCTAAGGTCTGTCATATCATCTGCTTTTCTTTTCACATTTGTTCCCTTGCTAAGCTCTCCACTCTCATGGCTCCAACCATCAACTTTAGGAAGAAAACTACATTAATTTTCTGTATATTTTATAAATATTTCTCTCTCTCATCTGTCTATCATACATCTATATTTTCCCTTATCTTCTTAAGAACAGGAACTGCCCTTTGCCTTTTGTTCTTGTATCTCTAGCTCTCAGCACAGTGACTGGCACATAGTAGGTACTTAGGTGGCAAAGTAGATAGAGCATTCTGCTTGGACACCGTTTATCTCAGTTCCTCATCTGTAAAATGAGCTGGAGAATGAAATGGCAAACCACTCTAGCATCTTTGCCAAGAAAACCCCAAAATGGAGAATTGTACATGGCTGAATGACAGCAATAATAAATATTGATTGATCAACTGATGACTCCAATCTTCATCTTTATGCCTTGTACTGATTGGTTTAGCTTGTGCCTTCTTTAGCCCTGTTCTATCCCCTTTTAAAAAATACATTTGAGAATTGGGGGAAGAGGAAAACTAGGGTTGGGTGAGATGCAATTATTCTCCTTGGATGAGGATAAGCATAGGCATAAGCATGTGCACAATCCTCCTCCCTCTTACCTTAACTAGACTATAACCTCCATGAAGGCAGGAGGGCATGTAAACTTTGTTTCTCTTCCAGTATATAGCACACTGCTTTGCACAAAGTAAGTGATTGATACATATTTGTTGAATGAATTTTTGAATTCTAGAGAGACTTTCATGCCAGTCTAAAGAATTTAGACTTTGTTTGGTAGACAGTGGGGAATGAATGGAGATTTTTGATAAGTGGAATAATGTGATTAGAGCTATTCCTTAGGAAGATTTGTCTGGCAGCAGCAACTAGAAGGAAGTGGGGATTGGTGATGGTTGTGGTAGGGCATATTAGAGTTCAGACCAGTCAGGCAGATAGCTCTTAAAAGAGTTTAGCTTTGTGGGAGTGCTAATAGAAGGGACAAAAGATGACTTTGAAGTTTTGAACTTGATTGATTAAGAAAATAGTTTTGCCCTTACTAGGTAGTTAGTGGTACAGAGTCTGGACCTAGAGTCTGAAAGATCTGAATTCAAATGCTGCCTCAAATACTTACTAACTGTGTGATGCTGGGCTAGTCATTAACCTTTAACTGGCTCAGTTTTCTCAACCATAAAATGGTGATCCTAGTACCTACCTTCCAGGGTCATTGTAGGTGTGTAGGAGCAAGCACCCCACCATACCAGGGTGGCTGCCAACACAGGTTCTTAGATCTGCTTTTCTAAAGGAAAGCAATATAATTTACTTGGTATAGGGGAAAAAGTCAGCACCCCAAACTTCAGAGTATATAGACAGAAGTTACAAGAAGACAGAGAAACATTTCAAGCAGATAGGCCTCCAACTGTCAGACCATTACATCCATATGTAGACACAGTTACCAGAGAGGGAAGCATCAACATCTGGGTTTTCAAAGCCAGGGGGCCCGACGGCTGCCCAGAGTCTCGTCTGGTTAAATCACACAACACTTCTCAAAGTGAGCCCCAAAGCCAAGCCTCACATCAGGGTTTATATAGCCTTCTCTTGGTTCAGAGAAAGTAACAACCCTCTTGACCCACTGCCCAATCAAAAAACATTTCCGAAAATCAAGGCTCCCCCACAGGCTCCAAGTGCACTTAAGCTTATCAAAGGGCCTAGGGGCAGGGAAGATCTTAAATTCACATTCCTATAACAAGGTGTCAAATGATATAATATTTTTAAAGTTCTTGGCACATTTGTTGTTGTTGAGTCGTTTCATTCATGTCTGATTCTTTGTGACCCCATTTGGGGTTTTCTTGGCAGAGATACTGGAGGGGTTTGTCATTTCCTTCTCTATCCATTTTACAGAGGAGGAAACTGAGGCAGAGTTAAATGACTTGCCCAGGGTCACACAGCTTGTAAGTGTCTAATTTGAACTTAGAAAGATGAGTCTACCTGATCCTAAGCCCAGTGTTCTATGTACTGCACTACCTAGCTGCTTTTTTGGCACATAAATGTTTATTCCTTTCCCCCATTAAGTAAGACAGGAAAAGAAGCCAGATTTTAGTGGTTTGGGGGTACTTGAGAAGAGTTCAGTTTAGCCCTATAGTTTCCTTATTTGAAATACATCTCTGATTCTCCTTTTCCTGCCCATTGCCATGCTATCACCTTAGAGCAAGCCTTCTTCATCACTGGCTATCTGGATTCCTGCAATAGCTTTGTCTCTTTCCTTGTCTCTTTTCTCTACCCTTTCTAATTCAACCTGTATACCTCTGCCACACTAATCCTCCTAAAATATTGCTTTCTTCATTTCATCTCTCTGCTTAAGATCTTTCAGTGTGCCCACATTTCCTGCAGAAGAAAGTTCAAATTCCTACGTCTAGCTCTCAAGGTCCCACATTATCTAGCCCCACCAGAGTTCTTTCCCACTTGTACCCCATTGTCACTCACCATATGCCCTCTACTTCAAACATGGATTCCGCTATATCCCCAAAACATTGTGTTGAACATCAGGCCAGAGGTGGAAGGAGTTCTGCCTCTGTAGTGAGGACACAGCAGGCCTAGATGGCTCTGACACTTGTTATCTGTAGGACCATGGACAAGTCATTTTTCTTCTCTGCTCCTCAGCATCCTCATTTATAAAATAAGAACAATAGAAATGCTCTAGGACAAACCCAGGGACCCCTCCCTGCCCTGATGAGGCATTAGGATAAGAAACCTTAAATCAGGGTATAAAAAGGAGCTGTTGCCAGGATCACACAACTATTAAATGTCTGAGGTGAATTCTTCGCTTCCTGAATCCAGGCCCGGTGCTCTATCCATTGTTCCACCTAGCTACCTCTTTTCCCTCACCTTTTGCAATCTGCCTTCTAATCTCGTTTATAAACTAAAACTGCATTCTCCAAAAGTTTCCGATGATCTCTCAATCGACACATCTCATGACTTTTTCTTCCTCCTTATTCTTCTCGACTTCTCTGCAGCATTGATACTAATGACCATTCTTTCTTCCTGGTTCCTAGCTCTCCTTTGGGTTTTTTGTGATACTGCTTTCTTTTGGTGCTCCTCCTGCCTGGCTGACATTTTTCCTAAGTTTCTTTGTTGGATCATCATCCATATCATGTGGACCTATCTTGAATCCTCTTCTCTCTCTATACTCTTACTTGATGACCTCATCAGCTCCCATAGGTTTAATTATCATCTCTGTTCAGATGGCAGAAGTGAGGAGGATGTGAACCAGCATGATGCTGAGCCTATAAAAAAGTACAAGCAGGAGGTGGGATATTGCATTTGAGGAAGAGTAAGTAGGCAAGTTCACTGGAACATAAGAGTGCATAAAGGGGACTAATGTGCAAAAATTCTGTAAAGGTGGGTTGGAGCTACACTGTGCAGCCCCTCAAATACCAAAGGTGTTTGTATTTTATCTTAGAGGCAATAGGGAGACAGTGAAGATTCTAGAGTGGGAGAGTCATAATTTGCATAATACTTTGCTTACTGTTTTTATATCATTCATTAAATATCAAAATATTCAGATCTATATATGTAGCCTTAGTCTCTCTTTTGAACTCCAACTGTTCATCATCAACTGACTATTGGACATTTTAATCATGGTTTTCATGGTAATCCAGTAATTCCTATATTATCTCTTTTCAATCTATTCTTCAGATCAGTTTTTCTTATGAAATATTTTATATTTTCTTTTTTTATTCAGTTTTTAAACTTTGTTTTATTGTTTCTTGATGCCTTGAGGAATAATTAGCTTCCACTTAACCAATTCTAATTTTTAAGGAATTATTTTCCTCATTGAAGTTTTGTACCTCTTTTACCATTTAGCCAATTCTGATTTTTAAGTATTTTCCTCAGTACCTTTTTATGACTTTTTTACTAAGCTGTTAATTCTCCTTTCATAATTTTTTATATTGCTCTTATTTTTCTCCAATTTTTCCTCTACTGTTCTTGTTTGATTTTTAAAAATCATTATTTTACTCTTCTTCTCTCTCTTTAGCTCTTCTAGGAATTCTTATTGGACTTAAGCCCAGTCTTCATTTTTCTTTGATGCTTTTTTTTTCTTTGTTTTTGCTTTTTTGCAAGGCAATTGGGGTTGTGACTTGCCCAAGGTCACAGGCTAGTTGTGTGTGTGTGTGTGTGTGTGTGTGTGTGTGTGTGTGTGTTTTAAGTGTTTTAGGCCGGATCTGAGCCCAGGTCCTCCTGACTCCAGGGCCGGGGCTCTATTCACTGCACCACCTATCCACCCCCCTTGATGCTTTTTCAGATGTTTTCAAGTTATTGTCTTCTTTTGAGTTTGTGTCTTGAGCTTTGCTGTCACCAAAGTAGCTTTTTATGATTTTTGTTGCTGTTGTTTGTTCATTATTTTGGCCTATTTCTTGACTTTGGACTTTATATTAGAATTGGGCTCTGCTCACCTTTGGGAGTGGTGGGAATGTCTAGCCTGGACTTTTGACTTTTATATGTCTTGCTGCTTTCACAGCTTGGTCTGGGGGCCTATACATTTTTAGTGCTTCTAAGGTTGTATCATCTAGGAAGAGTTGTAGTCACTGTCCTCCTGGTCTGTGCTCTGGTCCTTACCCAGGTAAAGTCATCTGTATTTGGAATCTTCATGCTGGCCTTTACTTCTCAACTCTTCCTCACCCCACATATCCAGTCAGTTGTCAAATTTTGTCATTTCTTTCTCCTCTTGTATATGTCTCTTTTTTCATTCACATAGCTACCATAGCAATAAAGGCCCTCATTTCTTGCCTGGAGAGGGAGAGAGGGAAGGGAGAGAGAGAGAGAGAGAGAGAGAGAGAGAGAGAGAGAGAGAGAGAGAGAGAGAGAGAGAGAGAGAGAGATAGAGAGAGAGAGAGAGAGAGAGAGAGAGAGAGAGAGAGAGAGAGAGAGAGAGAGAGAGAGAGAGAGAGAGAGAGAGAGAGAGAGAGAGACAGAGACAGAGAGAGAGACAGAGAGAGAGAGAGAG
>NW_027187419.1:1566504-1568286 GCF_028583685.1 Petaurus breviceps papuanus
AGAGAGAGAGAGAGAGAGAGAGAGAGAGAGAGAGAGAGAGAGAGAGCAAAGATTGCTCTTTTCCAGAAATACCACCATATGCTTTGAGTCTTACAGGGAAAGAGGAGGAGGACAGGATGAGGGGTGTGCAAGTAAAGGAACCCCAGACCTTCTCTAAACTGGGACAATAACACTATTACTCATCCAACTCTCCTGGAATTGAGACCTCCTGTACCCCATATCATCAAGTTCCCTTTACCATCAAGATTAGTTTGATTTCCTTTGGTCGTATTATCTGGGTATTTTCTACAAGTGTAGGCCATGGAGGTTGGATTTGGTCCAATGGGGTTCATCTTACATTTGGTAAAAAAAAGTAACTCACTTTGGTTATGTATACAAGTCAGATGCTATAGACTCTTAGAAAGAGAAATCATGGGCTCAGGAGGGAGGAGCTGACCTGTTGTAGAGATGATTTGATGCCTGAACTTTGGACACATGGCACTAACGTAGTAAAAGTCACTGACACAAACGTCAAAGGTCAATATAGTTTGGTGGGCAGAAAGATTGTTAGATTGAAAGTCAGGAAATGTTGTTCCTCTTCTTAACTGGGCTGCTGACTGCCTGTGAAAGCTTTGGGTTCAATTCTTCTGGATCTATTTCCTCATTTGCAAAATGAAGAAAACAATACCACCCTACCTCATGTCGAGGCTTCATGGTACAATAGAAAAAGCAATAGATTTGGAGTTAAAAGAATTGTGTTCAAATCATGGCTTTGCCACTTAATATCTGTATAGACTTAGTAGACATCAGTTTCCTTGTCTGTAAAATGAAAGGGCTGGACTAGATGGCTTCTAAAGTCATCTTCCACATCTAAATCTATGATTCTATTACATTAAAGTTGTATTATGGGTCAAATGAAGCTTGAAAAATCTTTAAATTGTTTACATATGTGTGTATACATACATATATGTATATATATTAGAGGTAGTATTGCATATATGGAGGGGAAAATGTCACTATATCCTTTTTGGGGAGGCAATTGGCATTAAGTGACTTTCCCAGAGTCACACAGCTATTAAGTATCTGAGGATGGATTTGAACTCAGGTCTTTCTGACTCCAGGACAGGTACTCTATCCACTGCACCACCTAACTGCCCCTCACCACATTTTTAGAAGGAGGAACGACAAACAGTGTAGATGGATTGGTGCATCTCATCATCTACCCTGGAAAAGTATCTAAAAATGATCCACAAAATGCATGATTGGGGTGCCATAATACCATATGAGGAATGAGAAGTGAGTTCCAGAAGAATACAGGCACCTAGAGATCCGAACCACATGAAGCTGTCTGTCTTAATGATTTCTAAATGTGGTGAGCAAACTTGGGGGGAGGCTGCTTCAGTGGGCTTCTTTGCCTTTCTGGGGTCCTGACTACCAAAAAGCCTTCCCCCAGAGGTCGAGTGACCTTTTCCTTTTGAAAAGAAAGCTGCATTTCACAA
The DNA here is from genome assembly GCF_028583685.1 of Petaurus breviceps papuanus. NCBI lineage: Eukaryota > Metazoa > Chordata > Mammalia > Diprotodontia > Petauridae > Petaurus > Petaurus breviceps. Next base: position 1,567,983 of record NW_027187419.1, read on the forward strand.
TCTTTCATGGGGAGTGGATAAATTGAGCTCTAGGAAATTCTGGCTGGTGTTTTGGGATAATGGACATTTTACCTGGCCTATTTTTATTTCTGCTTCCCACTGCCTTTGGTGGAATTAACACCCTGGAGGCCATGTGCCCCTACTCCTGCCTCCTCCTACAGATTCTGGAAACTTACTCCTTGTCCGGGCTTTTTGAGACCCACATTTCTGAAAGAAAATCCCTCCATCTTCTCTCTGCTACCTCTCTCTGCTACCTCTCTCTTCTCTTCTCTTCTCTTCTCTTCTCTTCTCTTCTCTTCTCTTC
>NW_027187419.1:1568296-1569535 GCF_028583685.1 Petaurus breviceps papuanus
TCTTCTCTTCTCTTCTCTTCTCTTCTCTTCTCTTCTCTTCTCTTCTCCCATTCTCTCCTTCCCTTCCTTCCTCTGCTCTCTTCTCCTTTCCTTCTCCTTCCCTTTCCTTTCCATTTTCTTTCTTCCTACTCTCTACTCCTTCTGCTTAAGTTAGGTGGATCCAGGACCTTGGTGACCATGTGTGCCCTACTGTCTCCTAGAACAGAAACCCTGTCTTTGCTAGGGTTCTCTTGGACACAACAGTATGGAGAAAATTCAGGGTTCTTTTTTGCCCCTTCCCTTCTCTTCCTTCTCTTCCTCTCTTCTCTTCTTTATATCGCACTTTTCTCTTCCTTCTCTTTTTTCTGTCCCTAACTGTGCTGGTCATGGATAGTCATTTCTTGTATTGTACAATCAACTCTCTCACCCATTCAATCCCTGTTATCATTGGCACCACTGCAAATAGATAAATGCTTAGGTCTCAGAGGTCAACTATTTCTTAGAACTTGGAGATCTATGTTGCTTCCTGTTAGATATTTAAATGTGAGCATGCATGATGGAGAAATGGAGAGGCAGAAAGAGACACAGAGGAGAGGAGAAGTGAGGAGTGGAATATTGGGAGAGGAGCAAGGTAAAGATGGAGAGCTAGGAACATGCTGCATGGCAATTCAAAAGATAACAGAGAGGATGTGGGTCATTCTGCACTGAAAGGCTGTCATTTTTCTTCTTCAATGTTCAATATGGATTATTTGGGTTTGATAAGTATATGATATTATAACATAATAGACTTATAACTGGAAGGGACCTTAGAGGTCATTTAGTCCAACTCTTCTATTATACAGATGATAAAAATGAAGCCTAGATAAGGTAAGTGACTTATTTAAGCCCACACAAATATTAAGTGGCAGATCTGGGGTTTGAATCCAGGCCCTCTAACTGCAAATCTAGTGTTCTTTCCATGGAACCAGTGTGGTATCATTACAATTTTCTATGGCCAAGATGTCATATTAAAGGTGAATGTGTTAAAATTAAAGCAACAAGGATTTATTGTTTTTCTTTTTAACTTTTCCTCTTCCTCCTCCTTCGTCTTCATCTTCTTCTTTGTTGATGACTTTCCTCCTCTCCTCCTCCTCCTCCTCCTCTTCTCCTCCTCCTCCTCCTGTTGTCCACCCTCATGAAGCTCTAGATCGGAAGAGGGTCGACAACACCCTCCCCCCCGCCGTCCACACCCCCCCCCCCCCCCCCCGCCCCCCCACCCTC
>NW_027187419.1:1569935-1616634 GCF_028583685.1 Petaurus breviceps papuanus
TTCTCTTCTTTTCTCCTCCTCCTCCTCCCCCTCCCCCCCCCCCCCTCTTTCTAATAATCTTTCCTACCTCCTAGATTATTAGAGCACTGCCCCTGCAGCCAAGAGGCTCCCAGTCCAACTTCCCCCTCCTCCCCTTTCCCCTCCCTCTCCTCCTCCTCCTTCTCCTTTGTCTTTGTCTTCTGGCAGTTAGGGTTGAGTGACTCACCCCGGGTCAGGTAGAAAGTGTCTGAGGCTGAATTTGGACTTAGATCCTCTTGACTCCAGGGCCAGTGCTCTATGAAATAAGGATTTAGGAAAGATTATTAGAAGTATATTCCTAAGAAGCAGAAAGCATGACCAGAAACCTCTTTCCTTTTGCAATATTTAAGAAAAAAGGGGATATAAAAGTAGTTAACACATTTTTAGATGCATGCACAGTAGCCATACCCTGATAAAACCATCTTAGCAAATGGCTAAACCAGGTTGAGGGTAATTGACAAGTCTCAAACCTTTGATGACTTGGGGGGTATCTACCCCAACCACACGGAGACTTCCCCCAGCAGAATGGGTAGATGAGAACAATTTGTTCCAACAGCCTTGAAGGCAGCTGAAGCAGGTGCTATGAAATGCTTAGAACTTGGTCAGATATTGAAGATGTCAAAGCCATTCACTGCCCCCTAGCCATCACCAGTTGTCCTGACTTTTGTCTTGCCATTGGACTTTGATGACTCTGGAAGAGAAAGTGAGGCTGAAGACTTTGTACAACTCTGCCTCACTTAAAACCCACTTCATGGGCAAGTCAAAACATCACCCAGTGATGTTGTGGGTCCTCTTCAAAAATGAAGGATGAACAACATTTGTGGACTTTGTCCTCCTGACTTCCCAAACTTGCACTTCCTTTCTATGTGCTCTCTTCCTCTAGTAGACTGAAAGTTCTCTGAGGGCAAGACTGTTTTACTTTTTCATTTATCTGTATACCCGCCATTTAACATGGTGCCTGGGGACATAGTAAGAGTTTAAATAATGCTTTTTCCATTCATTCATCCATTTAATTCATTCATTTATTCATTTGCTCATTCCTGGTTATGAATTAAATGATCTGTACAGAGCCATCTCTGAAAGGCTGTCATTTCTCATCATCAGAAAGTCCAGAAGGAAACCCAGACAGAAAAGAAGGGGTAGATGCCTCCCTTCAGTGAAGGGCAACCAGTGAAGGGTGCTTTCCTATTGAAATATCAAAGTCGGATTGAGAATCTTGTGCATGAAACAAGAGCTTCTGGTATTATCATAGGCTAGGTATAGGAATGGGGATGGGGGTGGAAGTCCCCTCTGATAGAATATTTTAAAAATAAGTACAGTCAACTGGAAGGAAGGAGGCAAGGGTAAACCAACGACAGTAGATAACCCCAAATTCATTTCTTTTTTGTTTGGAATGCATGATATGATTGTTTTTAAAGCCATTGTTTGACCTTCTTATATATGTTGAGTCTCAGGCTGAGATTAAAAAGTGTTTCATTCCCTGAACGTACTCCTGAAGTGACCCAAAAATGTGCCAAAGAGTGGGAGGAAGCCAGCTTGAAAATTAAAAAAACAATCTGTACTGAACAGAATCACAGTCATGGTGCCAGAAACTCAAAAGTTCAAACAGACCATTGAGGTCATACCATCCAGTTGGTACCTGAAGATGAATTCCCTCTGAAGCTTGCCCAACAAGTGCTTATGCAGCTGGAAAAACCTCTAGGGAGTAAAATACCCATTTCTCTGATAACTCCTTCTATTTTAGGGTAGTTGTATTTGTTGGGAAGGTCAATCAACAACATTCGTTAAGCTTGTTCAACTATTGAGTGCCAGACTTGGGGTACAGAGATAAATAATAAAACAGAAATTCTAAGAAGTGAAAGTGAGGAGAGTTAGACCATTCTGGCTGGATTGTCAAGCATGTGGAGTATGAGAAGCAGTAGTGCAGTGGGTAGAACCCTGGATTTGTAGTCAGAGGACCTGGGTTCAAAACTAGTTTAGTGACCTTGGACAAATCACTTAACTTCTTAGGCTCAGTTTCTTCTATAAAATGAAGGGTTAGGCTAAATAGATAATCTTTCAGTTTCTTTCCAGCTCTCAAGAAAGTACTGTGTAGCCAGCCTGGAGGAGTAGATTGGTGCCAGAATGTGAATGACTTACATGAGGGATCTTTATTTTATCCTAAGGGCAATAGGAAGCCACTGGACCTTTTTGAGTAGTGGTGTGAAAGAATCAGAACTGTGCTTTAAAAATGTCACTTACATTTTCCTTGTAAAGAACTATCCCTCTCACATTTGGCTAAAATTTGCCTTTCTTTCATTTCAACCAATTGCTTTCAGGTCTTTCCTCTGGGTCCAAGCAGATCCTTGAGAAAGGGTTGTAAACCCTTAATATTCTCTGGGGATTGCTTTGGGGGGATGGGAGGGGGAGACTACTGTCACACTCTTCTTGGACACTTTAGGGGACCTTGTCTACTACACCAGCCTGGCCTTTCCCAAACCAAGAAAAGGCCCTGCCATGTTGTACTTCAGCAGAGGTGGCTATGGAGGGTCGTAACTACTCAGCCAATGTACTACAGCCTCCCAAGAGGGCAGAATGATGTTACCGCTTCCTATCTGCCTCCTAGAATTCCTGGGAGGGTGATACCATTCATGTGATGCCATCAGAGCTCACAAATGTGCAGTCTGTCTTTGGGACTGCAGAAGCATGTACTGGAAATTCTAGACTAGTGATCTTAGAATTGGGAGAGCTTGGATAGACTATAAGCAGTGCTACTCTTTAGCTGTGTGACCCAGATCCAGTCACTTAACCTTTCTTAGACTCTTGTATAGTCAAGTTTCCTGTATAGTAAAGCTATCAGGGCAGCTGTCAGGCTCCCTTTTCTCTAGCTCTTTCCTTCTCCCTCTGCCAGCCCCATCACATCTCTGTACAAAAGCCTGGGAAGGAAGACAGAAGCTTAAATCTTTCATAATTACCCAAATCATTGTTCCTAAGTGGTCTCTGATTGCAGCACTAAAACCCTTTGCCACTGCCCAGCCTGACTCGCTTCCACTGAGCCTGGACCACTTCGAAGGGTTTGGGGCTCTTTTTTTCCACTTTCAGTGCGAAGGAGAGAGCTTATCGGCATGCAAAGTAGGTCAGAACCTTAGCAGAGATCTTTTCAAACACTTGGCTTTTTTGAAGTCCCACTCCGAACCTCCTTTTGTTTCTCCTGCCTTTTTATGGTCTCTCCTGGCCTGCCTCCCTCTCTCCCCCACCCACTTTCTAAAGGCATACCAACATCAAATGGCTCTAAACCAGCCAGCCAGAGCTGCAAATGATAAGCTAAATTATAAATAATGCCCGGCTCTCACCCAGCCAGTACCAACTGTGCCAGCCTTGGACCAACTGCCATAGCCCTGCTCAGCTTCAAGCCCAGCGCAGTCATTATGTCAACAGGGTGCCGCCTGCATCGATCTGCTTGAAAAATTCATGAGCTTGTTCCCTCTGCCCAGCCACAGGGCTGGAGGCCCACATTTCCACCCAAGTACTGCAGAGACAGGGGTTTGAGTTTATGATAAAACCCCTTCCCCAAGGAATCACGAGGTATTTGCCCCAGGGAGCTGGTGTGTGTGTGCGCGTGTGTGTGTGTGTGTGTGTGTGGTCTACATGTATATAGTCTGCACTTTTCTGAGGTTGGGACAGAGAGCAGCCACCAGGAGCTCTGACTAATGGTAAGCTGGCTTTCTCTTGAGGGGTCACCCTCCAGTCTGGGGCAGAGATAGAGAGGTAGGCTAGAAGGAGGGAGTTGCCTATCTGGGGTATGGGAATAGAGGTCTAAAAGGAAGAAATAATGGTTCTCATCAATAGAGAGTCAAGATAATAACTGTAAGAGAGTAGGTCTGGACATAAAATCTATATTGTTGGGTTATTTTTGAACTATTATCCATATATATATGTTATACTCATACATATTATGCTATACATAATATATTATACTAAGATACTATTATATTTTGGAGCTATTATATTCTTGGAACTATATCTTCTGTGATGCTGTGCATGAGTTTATTAGAATGCTATGTATGAATAGCATCTGTGATGTGAAGTTTGGGACTTTTTTTTTGAGGGGGAAACAAATATGACCAAGGACAAGAAGAGGAAAAGAGAAAGGGAGAGAAAAGAAATAGTGGCATCTAGATCATGTTAAGGCTAGTGCAGGTAGCAGAACCAAGAGCAGAACTTTCTATAACACTCTCTAGTTGCTGAAAAAGAGTTTATCTAGAGCTGTGCTTCCAAGATAGATGACTTCATTGAAATGGAAAGGGAAATGTCTCAACAGAAAGATTTCTACTGATGCTTACCTTTGATACCATGATTTGGGGCTGTGTGCATGCAGAGTGTGTGTGTTGTGTGTGTATATGTGTTTGTGTGTTTGTGTTTGTATGTGTTTGTGTGTGTGTGCATGTACATCATTGAGGAGTGAACAAGTGCCCTCAGAGACATTTGGAGGGAGGAAGCCATGTGGTCTGGGTGCCAAATGTGGCTATTTAATTCAAAGTCCCTGATTTACTTATATGCTTTGTGGTAGAGGTAGTGTATAGTTTTTTTTTTACATGCCCATTCTAGAGATGAGGAAGCCAAGAGAAGTTAAATGATCATGGTCACAAGGTTACAGGGTATCAGTGCCAGGACTAAAACCCAGGTGTTTTGACTTTATCAGTATTCTTTCCACGACATCTCTGGTACTTCCTTAGCAAGATGAATTATTTAGAAGCATCAGTGATGCCATTTTGCAGCCTTATGGGCGCTCTGTTCAAGGACTTTCCTTTCTACCTGCCCATCAACTTTGGAAGACAGAAAGGAGGCACTCATTTAGCTTTTTCTGCACACAGTCTAACAAATTTTCTGTACACAGTCTAACAAAAATCCTCCTGTATTCTAGTCCTCTTGTGGATTCCCTGTTCTATTTAACCTCATGCCCAGTTGGAATAAAGAAAAATTTTCAGCCACAAGTAGTCTCTGTGGAAAACCCAAGGAGTGTAAAGCAGAGTTCTTTCTGCAATGAGATTCCTCCGCACAGGACTTTGTAGGGGGTTTCCCTCACTTGTGTATTCCTCCAGGCCACCTGTTTTCAGGGCCATTGCTCTCTGTCTGTGCCTTAGGATGACCTTGAGTATTGTGCTACCTAAGGTAGGAATTTGGCTGAGTCCTCAGTTTGTGTTAGTCTTGGTGAAGCCTCAGGTGGGGATAGTAGAGGTGAACATACAGATGACTCTGTATGCTAGGAGTTTCTGGGTTTGTATACAGCAGGTGGTACTAGTTCATTTGCTAGCCCCTTCATGCCCTGAATCCCCTAGAAAGGTTTTGGGGTTTTTTTTGATAGGGGAGGGAAGGGAAGTAGATGGGTAATATCATACCAGAAGCCATCTCTCCCAAATGCATGAATATGCACTCATGCATGAGTGCACTTACACACACACACACACACACACACACACACACACACACACACTCCTCCTCCTAATTATCCTGCCACTGGGGGTGTACTAGCTTCCATCCTTCCCGTGGGTTTGGTCTAATGACTGTGAGATGATGTACCATACACAGCAGAGAAGCCAGCCGTGTTGGGCAGGTCTGAAGATGCTGGTTTTCTCACCTCTCCCGCTCTGCGCCACCCTCCTCACCCCCTCCCCTCTTCTCACTCCTCTGCAAGGAGAACGACAATGCATGTGTGAAGATTTCATTCTGGAGATGCTCCCATTCTCCCTTGCCATTCTAACTCAGAAGCACTACTTCTCTTCTTCCACATCCTGACACCTCTCCCCTCACCCCATCCTCCAACTGGCTTCCATTTCCATACTCCTAGGGTGTCCCAGCAATTCTTCCTCTTTCCTCCATCTTTTCCCTACTTCAAGATGGGTTCTTTTCACCCATAATGTATCACAGATATCATTTTGCCTACATATACTCCATGGGCTAGTTAGTTTGGGGCAATTGGGGCACGTGGCCATGAAACTTAATTGGCTAAAGGATTGGGGGTGAGGGAACCTGGTGAGTTCATGCTTGGGAGAACCATCATTTATTTCTTTCTTCAAAGAGGAAGGACCTTTGGGATCAATCTTAGAGATTAAGTTATCTTTGGATCTTGATATATGTCCACCTTCTTTTGAATCTCTGCTTCTTTCTTCTTTCTCTGAGCACCTCATCTCTGGGCCCTCCATGTGGATGAAACAAAAGAGGAGAGATCTCTTAGCTCCCTTTTGATTCCATCTTTCACTGACCAAAGACCAAATATGCCTTCCCAGTCCAGAGGTTTTCCTTCTTCTTTTACCCTGGGGCACTGTAGAAGGGCACAATTGTTGTTTTCCAGAGTAGGGCTGGGTGGATGGGCATATTTAGGTTTGTTGGACTGAGTAAATTGCCTTTCTTTTGAGAGAGAGAGAAAATGAAACAGTTTTGCCACCTCCTCATTAGCTCTGAGTCCCAGGTGAACTGAGGAGCAAGAATATCCTTTTGTGAGGCTGGCAAAGGATGGGAGTGTCACCATGGCGACGCTGTGAGGCTCCTCAGAGCTGGGGGACCACGGCCTCCCTTGCCAGCTTTCTTAGAGGCTGAAGCCAATGCCCTAGGCTGGGGCTGGGGAGAACAGAGAGGGAACTCACTGGGTTGGAAGAGGTCCTGAGTTGGCTTTCACATAGGGAGTGGCACAGATTTCTTACCCTGCCTGTCTTTTCCTGGAAGGTTGAGTTGATGAAATCCTTCAGAGCCTCTGGGCAAATCCTGAGGTCTTTAGCTTGGCTCTGGGGACCCTCCAGGATCAGTGCCCAGTCTACCTTTCCAAACTACAAATCGTTTTTTTGTTATTGTTGGTTTTTTTTTTTTTGCTTTTTGGAGGGGGGAAGGCAAGGCAATTGGGGTTAAGTGACTTGCCCAAGGTCACATGGCTAGTAAGTATTAAGTGTCTGAGACCAGATTTGAACTCAGGTCCTCCTGATTCCAGGGCCAGTGCTCTATTCACTGCACCACCTAGCCACCCCATTTTTTTTTACAAAGACTCTGAGGTGTGGATAGGCCAAATAATATTACCCTCATTTTTCAGACAAAGAAACTGAGGCTCAGAGAATAATTTGCCCTTGGACCCATTGTAGGAATGGGTGACAGATTCAAACCCCAATTCCTGATTTCAAATCTGGTATTTGTTGTACTATACATACTGCCTTTTGGCTACATTACTCCAAACTTCCAAAAACTCTTACCCTGGGCTGATGTCATCACTGGATCCCCAAGAAACACCATTCATGCTTCCACCCCCTCACATTTGCTCTGTTTTCCACTTGCTTCCTACTTCCTCATTCTTTGTGGGAATTCCATCTTTCCTTCCAGGCATGACTCCAATTCCACCACCTCCATGCAGGCTTCCCGGACTATTCCAGCTCACAGGGTTCTTGCCCCTCTCAACCCCTACAGGACTCAGCCGTCATTTGGTGCTTACACAGAAATTCAAGGCAATAAGTGGTATATTTTAATATCCCTGTGCCTCACCTTGTCAACTAGTCTATAAACAGCTTGAGAGCAGAGTCTATATCTTATAACCCTCTAGAATCAGGTGTTCTTAACCTGTGGTCTGTGAACTTTATTTTTTAAACATTTTTATAACTGTATTTCAATACAATCAATTTCTTTTGTAATCTTATGTATTTCATTAAAAAATATTGTTCTGAGAAGAGTTCTGTAGATTCCACCAGTCTGCCCTTGGGTCCATGAAACAAACAATGCTAAGAACTCTGATTCTAGGTTCCCTTCTCCAATCTTCTCCATTTACAGACCAGCACCTAGAACAGCATCTTCGGCATAGTGGCATTCATTCAGTATCTCTTGGTTGTTCATTTAATTCATCTTTCACTGGACCTCGTGCCAACCAAATGTGAGGCATAGGACTGGGAAAACCTGAGAGGCCTTTCGGCTTGGAGTTATGAGAACAGAAGAGCTGATCTTTTGTTCCTGCTTACATAACCTCTGAATTGTGGCCCCATCCTACCTGCCTAGACTCATCCAGTCCAATCCAATCCAATTCAACAAATATTTTAAAGTTCCTACCTCGTGCAAGGCACTCCTATTGAACAATACTCCTAGAATAATAGACTTAGAGCTAGGAGTGACCCAAGAAGCCATCTCATCTAGCCTGCTCATTTTACAGATGAGGAAACAGAGCCCCAGAGAGGTTAAATGACTTAGGTCACACAGGCATTAAGTGGGAGAGGTGGGTTTTGAACCCAGCTTCTCTTACTCCACATCTAGCACTCTTAACATCATACCACCATTTTGATGGGCAACGTATCTCTCAGCTCCAACACTTGCTTCCAGGGGGTAAACTGGAAGAGATAGCATTGTACCCTGCCAGAGGGAGGGGAAACATGGAGGCTAGCCTGACACATTGATTGGTTGGAGTTAATTCCTGTGTGCTTCACTGAAGTTGGGGCAAACTCGATTGTAAGTTAAGTGGAAATATTTTGATTTGAGTTAATGTACATTGAATTTGGTAAATACACAGAGTACATTACAACGCTCCCTGGAAATGTACAGTCCGATCAGCAAACAGATTAGTTTTAAGTGAAAAGACACTGGCAGACGCTTAAATTCATTGACTTGTTGAGAACGTCTAGATTTGGATACAAATGCAGCAGAGCGCTAGATCGGTTTGGTGTCTCAGCCCGTCCACACGGAGAAGCTATTGATTTTAGTTGATATGCATTGATTCCCAGAAAACGGGACGGCTTTTGAAAATGAACTTCCAGTAATTTCAGGGCGAAGAAGCTGCGTTTGCCTCCACGCGAGGCTGGCTTGTTTTGTTAAATGTGTCTCTGCTACTCGAAGGAAGGGAGAGGCAGACAAATATCTCCCTGTGAATTAAAATGCATTGATTCTTGGAGGGAAATGATGGCCTCTGTTAAAAGCTTTTTGGAAACCTTAGCGCGTGAGGGTTTGAATAAAGCCTTTGTTCCCCCACCACCTCATGCCTACCAAAATGATATCAGTTTGGGGGCAGTCAGGTGGCATTTGTCAATCACCTGGGTGTGAGGACAAGAACGGAACTTGCTTTCTTTTCTAAAAAGTCGACACTCAAAAAAAGGCCTGCCCAGAGCAGGGAAGAACAGAGAAGGGCAATGAAACAGCCGTAAGGGTGGGATAATGGAATGATACAGTGGGTATGGGAAGAGAGACTCAGGAGACCTGGGCCAGGGCAGAGAGTGAAGGGGAGAAAGACAAGGACACTGAACTAGGAAGACAGGAAGTTCAGGGACTGAAAGATACAGAAGGAGGCAGAGCTAAAGGGCACAGAGGAGTGATAGAACTTGTGCATTTCCTTTCCTCATTTGCACATTACAAAATTGTGGTGCTCCTTCTCTGTTACTGATTGTCCACCAGAGGCTCTGAGCCTTCAGAATCTATGGGGTTTGAAATATCAGGAAATAAAGACCTTCCTTCTCTGAAGAAGGCAATCTCCTGGCATTCAAAGTATCCTCATTTATTTTTAAAGTGGCATTAACAATAAAAATAGTGATAGAAGTGTATGTCGTTTTAAAATTTGTACGGTGACTTGCAGATGTTTTGTGCTTGGCACATACTAAATGCTTAATAAATGTTTTCCCATTTATTCATCCATTCATTTGATGCTCAAGACAACCTTATGAGTTGAGTAGTATAGGTGTCATCGACCTTTGACAGGGGAGGATTCTGAAGCTTGGGGAGGTTAAGTAACTTGCCCACCGTTTACTTAGAAAGTTTTGCTCTTTACTTTTTATGAAAGGCAGAATTACAGAGTGGAAGAAGCAGTACAGTGAAAAAAACACTGGACTTGGAGTTCACATGAGCTGTGTAACTGTGGGCACATCTATTACCTAACTGAGCCTTAGTTTCTACCTTCCTTTCTTCCTTCCTTCTTTTCTTTCTCTTCCTTCCTTCCTTCCTTCCTTCCTTCCTTCCTTCCTTCCTTCCTTCCTTCCTTCCTTCCTTCCTTCCTTCCTTCCTTCCTTTCTCTCTTTCTTTTTTCCCTCCTTTTCTTTTCTTTCTTTATTTTTTGTAAAAATGGCATAGAGTATCAAAGATCACTTCTAGCTCTAAATCTATGATCCTATGATCAATGTCATCATCTTCATCATCATATGACTGTTTCCCTTCCCCTAGTACTATCTCTGAAAGGTGTATACAGTTGAAAGTACCTTAGGATGTGACCTCTCTCTATACAGTTAAAGAAATAACCCTTGTATTAAATCAAGTGATTGGGATGAATTATCACACTTTCTAATTATCTGAATGGGTTGACATGAAGCAGTAGCACATTTTAGGTGTTTCCTGCCCTTGCTAATGAATAGTTCCCATGGGGTATGAAGAGAACAGAGTTGGAAGCATGGAAGGATGGAGTGACATACTCTCATTTCATAGGGCTCTCCTGATCTTTTGGATTTATACCATACAGGCCAGCTTTGAGTAAGGATAAAATCAATAGTATCCTAGAATTTTTTTTATTAGAGTTAGAAGGGATATCCAGCTTCCTCATTTTACAGAGAACCCTGTGCCAGGGCCAGATACGGATCTGTATCTGGGCTCAAAAAGCACTGCTGATCCTTACTATGTGTACGACCCTGGGGAAATAACTAGATCTCTCTATGGACCTCAATTTCCTAATCTACAAAATGAGGGAGTTAGAGTAGATGGTCTCTGAGGTTCCTTCCAGCTTTTTGAACCCATGGTCTTCTTGTCAATCCCCATTTATAATGGAATTAGTACACCTAGGTCCAATGCCTAGCATTCTATGTGGGCAGCAGAGATCAGAGTAGCTAGAGACAGAAAGAAAGTGGATATAGCAAGAAACAAGAAGAAAGTCATCTTTATCTTCTTGCTGAGCTGGTCTAGAATAGCGATCCCTCAAATTAAAGGATCACCTTCCAATCCATCCCACATAGATGATGATCTTTCTTTTTTTCTAAGACATTCCCCTTTTCCTTTCCCATCCTCTCTCCAGCAAAGGAAATGACAAAACCTTCCACAGGAACCCATTCCACGGATCAACCACAGCCCTCATTGGATTTTGCCCTGTATACAGAGGAGCTATGCTGGTGACTAGGAGAAATACGAGATTAGATAAATCAGGGTCCCTGTTCTCATAGAGCTTACAGACTGATAGGAGGACATGACACAAACACAGGTAATATAATACAAAATGATACGTCATTCGTTCATAAGAGGGTGCTTGTGATGTACAAGGGAGAAAAGGTTGTTAGCAACCTTTTGTTGATACTGTTAACATGGTTAGCCGATGTTATTGGTAGCAACACAGAAGACTTCTTAACTAAGGCAGCGCTTAAACTGGGTCTTAAAGGATGACTAGAAATTCAATGGAATTGTTTGGGGAAAGGGTGTTCAAAACTTAAGGAACAGAATGAGCAGAGGCACAGAGATGGAAGGTGTGGGGGCAAAGGACGACAGGGTCCTAGGATGTGGAGATCAAAAGGACCTTAGAGAAATTCTTGTCCCACTTCTCATTTTACAGATGGGGAAAGTAAAGGCTTAGAGATGATTTAAAAAAAAAAAAAAGACTCGTTCAAGGTCACAAAGGTCACAAACCAGGTTTTCTTGACTCCAAATTTCATGGTTTTTTTTCCCCAATATACCATGTTTAATGATGAACATATGGATTTCAGCCTCCACCCACAGTCTTTCAATAATGATTTCACTTTTTTTCTTAGCTTCCAGACAGTTTCCACCTCTTTCATGACAGAACATTGCTGAAGTTTCTGCTGTAGTTTTAATCTCTCTACATTATCTAGGAGCAGCAGGAAAAAATGAGATCTAATAATGAATGATTACAACTCTCAAGTTAAGTCTAGTTGGTTGACTAATCAATTTGGTTAAGTGAAAATCCATAGCAAATGAGTCGACCGCAGTATGACATTTCTCCATCCAATTTAAATTAAAATCACCAACCATAATAATTTCACAATTACTCTGGGAGGGCACACTGGAGACTTGACCCCTAGAGCAGGGAAATTGCAAACGTCGTGGAGAATGAGCCGAATGGGGTGGATGAAAGTGTCTCTTGACATGGATGCTGTCTGAATCTCTGACTCAATAGTGTGGAGGGGGTTGTCAGGGTCATTAATAACAAAGGTGGACAGACAGAGGGATGGGTCACTCTGGAGTCAAGGAAGTGTGTTTGATATCACTGGGAAAATGCATGTGTATTCTCTTTTGTCTGGAAAACAAACTGATCCGCTGTCTTGATGAAGTGGTGGGTTGGAAGTCCTGCTGTTCTCTAAATAGACTCCAAGATTTCCTGCCTCCATGCTTTTGCTCATGGTGCTTCTTCTATCTGCAATGCTTTTCCCACCTCCACCCTCCTCTGGTTTCTCTTGTCTGGTTTCTACTAGTATTTTAAGGCCCAGATCAAATGCCATCAAAATTCAGCCGTAACTCTACCAATAAATACGTCCCAGATCCTCCAGTCAGAAGTGAGCTTGATCTTTTTGGAATGGAGGTACCTCTTTTACTGGCCTTTTGGAGGCCCATTAGAATGTGAATTTGTTGTGATTAGGAATTGTCTTCTCCTTTGTACTTGTATGCCTAGTGCTTAGCACAGTGCCTGAATCGTAATAGGTCCATCATCATCACTAGTATTTATTTAGTACTTTAAGGTTTGTAAAATACTTTACAAATATTATCCCATTTTATCTTTATAATAGCTATGAGAGTCAGGTGTTATTATTGTTGATTGATTCATTATAGGACCATTGAGGAAAACTTGGAGGTTATCTGGTTTAACCTGCCCATTTTACAGATGAGGAAAATGAATCTGAGGGAGGTTCTTTAAGCCCCAATTTGATCATGTCACTACTCTTCTCAGTAAACTTCAGTGGCTCCCTATTATCTCAAGGATAAAATATGAAGTGTTTAGCTTTTAAAGGCTTTCACATCCTGGCTCTAACCTACCTTTCCAGCCTTACTATAAATCACTCCACTTCTCACACTCTACAATCCATCCCAACTGGCCTTCTTGGCTATTTTACCAGCACTGTGCTCCATCTCCTGAGCTTCTTGCCTTTGCTTTGGTTGTCCACTGTGGCTGGAATATGCCTCCCTTCTCACCATTGCTTCTTAGGATGTCTTACTTCCTTCAAGCCTCTACTTAAGGGCAGCTAGGTGGTGCAGTGAGTAAAGCACCGGCCTCCGGAGTCAGGAGGACCCCAGTTTGGTTCCGGTCTCAGACACTTAACACCCATACACACACATACACACACACACACACACACACACACACACACACAAAACTAGCTGTGTAACCTTGGGCAAGTTACTTAACCCCAATTGTCCTCGAAAAGGCAAAAAAAAAAAAAAGACTACTTAAGTATCACCTTCAACATGAAGGCTTTCTTGATCCTCCCAGCCCCACAGCAGCAGTCCCTCCCAAAATTGCCTTGTATACTTATGCATATGTGTGTATGTACCTATGTTGTCCCCCAGAAGGAATATAAGTTCCTTGAGATCAGGGATCTGTTTTAGTTTTACCTTTGAATTCCCCAGCACAATGTCCAATACACAGTGGGTACTTCTTAAATGCTTGCTGGATTGGTCACACAGTCTAATACTAGACAGGACTAGACCCTAACTCCCTAATGCAATACTAGGACTCCCTCTATGACTCCTGCTTTCATATTCTACCTTATATAATATCTATTTGCATCTTGTTGCTATTTGTGACTTTTCTCCCCTAGTAGATTGTATGTTCCATGATAGTAAGGACTATGTTTTTTCATAGCCTTAGCCCTGTACAGTGCCCTTTTCTTTTGGTTTTTGTTTTAATTTTTACTTTAAATGTGTACTTAATGAATTAATGGTAGCTCTGCTGCCTATCCCCTTTAGGTATAAGCCTGGCAGGGCTCTCTTATGATCTCTATTTATGCCATGCAGATATTCCAGAGAATCCATCAGTCTTCTCAGAGCTAATCAGTACTCTTTATTCCCTACAGAGCCTGCAGGGGCCAAAGTCCTTTTCTTCTAGGCCTCAAGACTCTAGTTCCTTTCTGGTGACCATGGACAGTCTGTCCACCTGTTTACAAGTTTAGCAAGGTCCTGTTCTCCCTCCCTCTCTTCCACCTGAGCTGTTTTGTTTAAAACCCCCACCCCTTCCCACCCCACCTAAATCCTTCCTGTCACTGGCTCAGTCATCACTTAGAGAAAAAGAAGCAGAGGCAGCCCAGAGAAGTATGAGCTGGAGCCGGGTCCTGTGGATCAATTTGTAATTTTTCTTGTGGCAGTGTGAGGAGCATGAGCGATGTGTGCGCTAAATCCCCAGGATAGGCAGCAGTGAAGCAGCCTTTCTGGGACTGAATTATTTATCTGTGGGTCACTTGTCCAGGGGTGAGGAGAGGTGCCCCACTGAGGAGGAGAGGAGAGGCTTGTCAGAACACCAGCTCTTACCTCTCTTGACCAATGATGGGGGACTGAAGTTCCAAGGAGAATTGATTTCCTCCTCTACTTAGTCCTCTTAGATACACACCTACTCCTTTCAGTTACCAGAAGAGAGGCAGGAGCCTAGAAAATCGGTTTCCAAATGGTTTTGATCACAAACACCCATCAGTAAAATTTAGGGGGAAATGTATCCTCAATATAGTCTATATTTAGACTCAATAAATATCGACAAGCTCAGGTGTTTTTTGTTTGGCTTCATTCCTTTGTTTTTTATTTAATAGAGACAAGACACTGGTCTTAGCCATTGGAAGAGGTCCAGTTTGATAGCTTTCCTGATGTGCTCTACCAAGGAGCAAAACATTTCTCAGGCCTTCTAGAGTGGTCTACAAAGTGGGACCAGAGACCCTTGGCAGCACAGAGGCTGAGCCCAAAGGGTGATTAACCAATCAGATGGATGGAAAGATGGGTCAAATCCCATCCTCCCTCAATAACCCAATCACGGGAATTACCTCCAGCAGGATCACACCTACTGCCTAGCAGATTGTAAGGCAAAGGCTATGTTTTACCCTGTTTCATTATCTAGCACCTACCACAGTGCGCTGCATGTTGTCTTCTGTTTTGTTTTGTTTTAATTTTTACTTTGACTCTGTACTTAATGAATTAAAGGTAGCTCTCCTGCCTATCCCCTTAAGGTAAAATAAATCGATGTTTACCTATTTATACACTTATTTAAATGTAAGATCCTATTAACATTTATGTCTATTGCAAAATTTAAGCAAAAATGGAAATTTGAAAAGGTTGAAATCAATGTGAGATAACATTTGGAGTGGGGAGAGACTTTGGACAAGGAGATCAAAGAAGATAATAATCAATAATCCAGAAGAGAGGTGATAAAGTCCTGAACTAGAGTGCTGATGAGAGGAGACAGATGGGAGAGATGCTGTCTAAAGTAGAAATGACAAGATTTAATAACTGATTGGAAGTGTGGGGGTGAGGGAGAGGGAGGAGCTGGAGGATGATACCATGGCTGTGAATGTAGGTAACTGGAAGGAAGGATGCTGGTGCCCTTCAGAGAAATCAAAGAATGAGGAGAGGAGGAAGTTTTGAGAGGGTGGGATGCCTTCTCAAATGCCTTCTCATTTTAATGGGATGTACTCTATCCTACCTGAAATGAAAAGAGGAGAGTCGGTGCTCTTACTTGCTGCTCCAGAGTGAAGATATTGCCTTCAGAGGGTTGCCTGCTATAGCTGACGGATGGTATGGGAAGCAGGAAGTGAGTGTTCTGGGCTGGGTGGAGGGGAGGTCTTGGAATTCTCCCAATGGTTCCTTTGCAGTTGCCATTGTGAGTCACTAGTTGTGGTTAGGTTATAACCACTCAACAGAAACTTATCACTGCCCTGAAGGACTGAGATGTTGGGCTCAGAATGGGAGAAGATGGGAGTTTGCACAGGTGAAGGAGAGGGTAGAGTGGGGTGGGATGTCTTAAGAGAGAAGGATAGGTGTGATCATGTTGGAGATAAGCTCCATGATTGGGATTTTGAGAGAGGATGGGATTTGATCTATCTTTCCATCCATCTGGTTGGTTGATTACCCCTTGGGCTCAGCTTCTATGCTCCCAAGAGTCTCTGGTCCCACTTTGTAGACCATTCTAGAAGGCCTGAGGAATTCTTTGTTCCCGAAGAAGAGCACATCAGGAAAGTTGCCAAACTGGACCTTTTCCAATGGCTAATATCAGTGTCCTGGGTCTATTGAAAGACAAAGAAGTGAAACCAAACAAAAAATATCTGAGCTGTTGATATTTATTGAGAGCCTACTGTATACAAATCCCTGCTATGAAGGTGGGGTAGGACACAAAAATGGATAGAACATGGTTCCTGTTCTCAAATAATTTACTAAGGAATATGGCTTAAACACAAGGAAGAGTAAGGCTGATGACTTGTCATAGTTCTGCATCACCTGAATCCAATTCACACACAAGTCAAGACATCACCATCATGATCTTACCGGTCCTCTTCAAGAATGAAGGATGAACAATAACAAGTGTAATAAAAGACTGAGAGAAGTGGCAAAGGAAGAATCCAGACACAGGAGAGCTGCCCAGACTTAATCCAGGGAAGCCAGACAGGAAGAGATGAACATGACAACACCCTTCTTCCATTTCTTCCCCTTCCTCCCCTTAGGCCACTCTAACTTCGTCATGGCCACTAGGCAAAAGGAGCAAACTGACTGCTCACACAGCTTGGGTGAATGAGCTGGCGGTCCCTAACCTTCCGGAAGATGGAGAGCCCTGCCACTGCATCCTAAGGTCCCCTGGGCCTTGCCATGTGCCCTACAGCTGAGCTCTTATGTGTGTTATCTCCCTCAATTAGAGTGTGAGCTCCTTGAGAGCAGAGACTCTCTTGTTTCTCCTATTTCTATCCTCAGCCTTTAACACAGTGCTTGGCACATGCCAAGTGATTTATCATCTATATAGTTTTTCCTGAGGCAGCTAGGTGGTACAGTGGATAGAGCACTGGATCTGGAATCAGGAAGATGAGTCTTCCTGAGTTCAAATCTGATCTCAGACACTTCCTTAGTTGTGTGACCCTGGGCAAGTCACTTCACTCTGCTTCAGTTTCCTTATCTGTCAAATGAGCTGTAGAAGGAAATGGAAAGCTACCCCAGAATTGTTGCCAAGAAAAGCCCAAAAGGGGTCACAAAGAGTCAGATACAACAACAACATTTCCCCCCCTTGAAGCAATAGGGAATCACTGGATCTACTTGAACAGGAAAGTGGCATGGTCAGCTATGTGGCATGTGGCAGCTATGTGGAACATGTAATGGAAAAGGGAAATAACAGATTGAAAGAAAATTGGGCATCTATTGTCAATAGTTTAGTTAAGAAGTGATGAAGGCACAAACTAGGTGGGTAACTGAATGGAGAGAAGAGAACAAATGGAAGATTTGGAAAAACTTCATAACCAGACATGGGAAGAAAGAAAGCTGGGTGATTGAAAAAATTGTACAAATAGGGAAGCCAATAAAAGGAATGAGTTTAGGAGAAAGGATAGGGTTAACTTTGCGATGCTTATAAGATATCCAAATGGGAATGTCCAACAGGCAGTTGGTTGATGATGGGTGACTGGCAGCCAGGAGAGAAATGAGAACTGGAGAGGGATTTGGGAGTCATCTGCAGAGAAATGGTCATTGAACCCATGGGAGCCAGTGAGGTCATCAGACAATAGAGAACCATTGGAGGTTTTCCAGTAAAGGAGTGATTTGCTGGACCTGTGTCTTAAGATTATTTTGGTGGTCACGTAAAGAATAACGTGGAGAGTGGACTATACTTTCATCAATATATCCTGGTGATGAGGGCAGGATGGGGACTAGTATCCTTTTTCCTAATGAGGCAACTTGAGCTCCTAGAGGTTAAAAGACTTATTTAAGGTCATGCAAATTGAATCCAGGATTTGTCAACTTCAGCTCCAGGGAACTCATCACATGTTTCAAAACTTCAAGGCCAATTGAAAAATTAATCAACTAAAGAAAAGAAAGGCTTTCAAGAGATCCAACATTGTGAGTGGAGGAGGCTGTTGGTGGTGGTGCCTCAGTCCTTCTAGTCACTGAAAAAAAAAGGCGTGAAAGAGGAGAAAAGGTGTGAATGAAGGAGCCAATTGGAGGAGGGAGGTTTGGGCAGCTTGCCAAGCCAAGAGATAGTGTTCACATCTGTGAGGACCCATTTTGTTCTTATTCATTCACACTTTCTGTCTTCATTGACAGCCTATCAGCTAGTAGCTCTCAGCTTCCATCCCAGTCGCCTAGGCCTTTATCACCTCATTAGTTTTTAATTGTCTGGACCATTCTCGATGTTTTCTGCAAGGGGGAGGGCCAGGCTTCTGCAAGGACTATCCTTCCCGGATTGACTATCTCCCTCACACTTGCTTTTACTGCTTGTTCCAAATTTTCTTCTCTTTTCTCAAGCCTACAAAACCTCTCCCACTGACCCATCTCTCAGCTGTTGACTTCCTTCCTGCTTTATAGAAAAAGCTGAAACCATCCAGAAAGAGTTCCCTTTGCTCCCCCCTTCCATGCCTCAAGACCCTTCTATACCTTCTTCTCTCTTCTCCTTTTCTCCATTCTCTAAGGATAGGTAAATTTTCTCTTTATTGAGACTGACTCCTACTTTTGGCTATGATTCCAGATTCTCCAGTTTCTTCCTTTTTTCCTCATCTTTAACCTCACCTGCTCCTTCTATTTAGCCTACAAACATGCCCAAATCTCCCTGGTCTTCAATGCAATGACCATGTCATACCCTTGAGCTATCCTTCTTTTACTGGAAAATTCCTAGAAATAATTATTTACACTTACTGTCTTCACTTCTTCACCACCCACTCACTTCTCAACCCCATGCAATCTGGTTTCTGATCCTCTTGCTTGATTGAAACTGTGTTCTCCAAGATTTCTAGCCATTTCTTAACTACTACACTGATGGCCTTTCCTCAGTCCTCATTCTACCGGACTTCCCTAAAGCTTTTGGCACAGTCATCTCTTCCCAGATAGACATTGCATACCCCTTTCTCCCTTGGCCTTTCTGACACTTGTACTTGCCTGGTTCTCTTCTCATCTGCCTGTCCATTCCTTCTCAGTCTATTTCACTGAAATCTTAGTCAAATCCTGTCCCTTGAGGGGGATGGCCAGTTCTGGGATCTTTCTTCCCTCTATATGCTCCCATTGGTTCAATTATCATTGTTACATGGATGCATAACAAATGTATATGTTGAGCCCCCATCTACCTCTTGATCTCTAGGTCCACATTGCCAACTTCCTGCTAGACATTTCTGCCTGGATGTATTATCTGCATCTCAAACTCAAGATGTCCAAAACAGAATTATGTTTCCTTAGAGCTGATATTTTCTTCCACCTTCAATCAATCACTCAACCAATAAATATTTCTTAAACTTACTGTGTGTCAGGCACTCTACTAGGCACTGGAGACATGAAAAGAGGCAAAAGATAACTCCTGCCCTCAGGGAGCTTACAGTCTAATGGGGAAACAACAAATAAATGCAGACAAATTATGTGCAGGATAAATAGCAAATAATTAATAGAGGGAAGGCACCAGAATCAGGAGAAGTTGTCAAGAGCTCCCAAGAGAAGATCAGATTTTAGTTGGGACCTAAAGAAAGTAAAAGAAGTCAGTAGTTGATCAGAGGAGAGGCAGCATTCCAAACATGGGAAACAGTCAAAGAAAAAGCCAGGAGTAGAGAGATGGAGTGTCTTGTTGGTAAAACAGTCAGCAGGCCTGTATCATTGGATCAAAAGAGTATGAATCAGGAAGTAAGGTGCAAGATGAATGGAAAGGTAGGAGGAGGGTGGGCTTTGAACACCAAACAGAAGATTTTTAAACTTTGATCCTGGAAGCAATAGGGAGTCACTGGAGTTTATTGAGTAGGGGGAGAGGGCTGTGATATGGTTGAAACTTCACTTTAGGAAAATCACTTTGGTGGCTGAATGGAGGATGGATTGGAATGGGGAGAGACTTGAGGCAGACAGACCCACCAGCAGGCTACTGAAACAGTCCAGGCATAATGAGGGCCATCACTAGAGTGGGGGTAGTGTCAGAGGAGAGAAGAGGGACATATTTAAGAGATGTTACAAAGGTAAAACCAACAGGCACCAGGCACCCAGTCTGTTAAAGGTACCAGTTACTCAGTTTCACCACTTTAGGGTGTCAAGATATTAGAAGACATTCTGTTTTCCAGAGCTAAGACCCAGCAAACAAGCTGTGTCCTGAGCTTGGCATAACAACAATCCTTTGTGTTCACCCTCTGGATGATCTCAGCCATAGCAAAATCCCAGAATGATTTCATATAATTGTTGTATTGCTTTGACCCCCACCAGGCGTTCTCTCAGGTTGGACAAGCACCTGCTGTATCCACTTTCTGGTCATGAGGCCCTGCTATGAATTAAGCTTGTCTCATTATTACTGTTACCCCTCATCATCAAGGCTACAGCTCCCATTGGTATAAGTATTGAGATATCCACACATTGCCTTGGATACCCCCCACTAGAGGCATGGCCCCAGAACATGTGTCCTTGCTTGCAAGCTGTTTCCCTCACTTTGAAATTAAATTTCTGTTTGATTCCTGACTTTCTTGTCTCTAGCCTGCTTTGTTATCCTTGGGCATCCACAGGTTAGAGGCTGGTTCCATCTGGTTGACAATGGTCACCCTGATTTTCCCCTCTTCCTACTTCCCCCTCCCATCCAATCACTGTTATTGTTGTGTCTGACTGTTCATGACCCCATTTGGAATTTTCTTGGCAAAGATATTGGAACAGTTTGCCATTTTCTTCTCCTGCTCATTTTACAGATCAGGAAACGGAGGTAAATAGGGTCAAGTGACTTGCCCAGGGTCGCACACCTAGGAAGTATCTTCGACTGGATTTGAACACAGGTCTTCCTGGTCCAGGTTATCTATGCATTGTACCACCTAACTGCCCAATCCAATCATCATAGTATTCCTCTTACATCAGTCCCCTTATCTCCACTCATAAGGCTACCACATTGCTTTGGTTTTTATCACCTCTCACTTGGTCACTGTAATAATTTCCTAATTGGTATCCTTGCTCCCAGTTTTTCCCTTTCTCTAGTTCATCCTGCACACAGCTGTCAACTGTGGTATCACAATGGGTAGAGCACTTAGCCTGAAGACCTGAGTTCAAATCTAGCCTCAGACATTTACTGTGTGACCTTAGCAAGTCACTAAAGTTTGGTCTGCCTCAGTTGCATGAACTGTAAAATGAGTATAATTACAGGACCTACCTTCCAGGGTTGCTGTGAGGATCAGATGAGATATATTTGTAAAGTGCTTAGCACATAGTAGGTGCTATATAAATCCTTATTCCTTCCCCTTCTTTCCTTCCAACTAAATAATACTATTAAGGCACAGAACTGCCCCTCCTTTTTTGCTGATCTCCATCCCTCTCCTGGGCAGCCAGGTGGTAAAGTGGATAGAGTATCAGGCCTGGAGTCAGAAAGACTCATCTTCCTGAGTTCAAATCCAGCCTCAGATGCTTATTAGCTGTGTGACCCTGGGCAAGTCACTTCACATGTTGCCTCAGTTTCCTCATCTGTCAAAAGAGCTGGAGAAGGAAATGGCAAACCACTCCAGTCTCTTTGCCAAGAAAACCCCAAATGGGATCACGAAGGGTCAGGCATCATCAAAAATGACTGAAACTCTTCTCCAATTGTTAGTGTTTCTTCCTTTCTCAAATCTCCTTGTATAATGCTCACTTTGTACCCTCTAGATGAATGAAAGCTCTATGGGGGCAGAATCTGTTCCAGTTTTGTCTCTGTCCCCCCAGGAGCACAGTGCCTGGCACATAGAGCCTTACTCATCTCTGTTCATTCCAACACATAGCACAGCCTTCCACAGAGCTGTGCTTGTTGAGTTGAATTGACAGGCACATAAAAGGATATAGGGATCAATAGACAACTGTATCACCATCAAACTGGCACATAAATCAATCAACAAACATTTATGGGGTGACAAACTATGGGGTAAGGCCCTGTGGCCAATGCAGAGAGGTCTAAGGACTGATTTCTGCTCTCAGGGAGCTTACCGTCCAGCTGGGAGATGAGTCACACCAGCCTGGAAGGACGATGTAAGGCAGCATATGTTAAACACCCATGACTGGAGGGAGGGAGCACTGGGCAGCACAGTGAGGGAAGCCTTTGTATGGCTTGGAAGATGGGTTTTGAAAGATTACTTGGGTCTGGGAGGTGGCACAGTGGATAGGGCACCAGCCCGGAGTCAGGAGGACCTGACTGAGTTCAAATTTGACATTCAGATACTTACTGTGTGACCTGGGGTCAGTTACTTAACCCTGATTACCTACCCCCACCCTAAAAAAAATGGCTTGATTTCCACAAGAAAGGGCATAATATCCTGAGGAAGAATACTGGTTTTGGACTCTGAAGACCTGAATTCCAGGTCTGGCTCTGCCACTTTCTTCCTAGCCCTAGGCATATAGACAAGTAGATGACCCTTCTTAGTTGAGTTTTAGTCTTAGTCTTCTTAGTCTTCGTTTCCTCAGCTCTAAAATACTACCTACCTGATCTGGTTCGTGTAATGAATGTTTTTCTTTTTGTAAAATTTAAACTGCTATAAAAATGAGTTATAATTCTCAAAGGAATAAAAATGAAGAAAGTTATTAAGCAATTACTCTGTGCTGGGAACAAAAACAAAGTAAGCCAGATAGACTCTGCCTTCAAGGATATTACTTTCAAAGCAAGACAGGATCTGGAAAGATGGAGGTGGGGGATGGGAAAGTAGGCAGCATTATTTGGAAATGGCCAAGAAGGAATATGGAGTCCTGAGGAGAAGAAAACAAGATGGACCCTTTCTGTGGTTGAAAATAAAATAAAAGAATAGTTGACATGCATTTATACAGTACTATCTCATTTGATCCTTTTAACAGCCCTGCATGTCAGGTGCCATAATTATTCCCATTTTACAGATGAGAAAACGGAGGTAAAAAAAAAGGTTAAGTGCCTAGCTTGGGGTCCATACATGTAGTAAGTACCTGAGTAAGGATTTGAACTCAGGTGTTCTTCATCCAACACAGCAGGCTGCCTACCAAGGAGAGTATAAGCAAAGTGCAGATGATTACAGTAGTATCCATACTCCAGACTGGTTCCTTCTTGTAACCTTGGGGGCCAGCCATGTTGCAAACACTAAAGAATTTTCTCTCCTCCTATGGAAGGGAGACTAATCCATCTCAAAATAAATCCTACTCTTTATGAAATGGAACAGCATTTTAACAAGGACTAGGGGAATGTTTTGGGACAGCTAGGTGGCACAATGTGTAGAGTGCTGGTCCTGGAGTAGGAAAGACTCATCTTCCTGAGTTCAAATTTGGTCTCAGACACTTCCTAGCTGTGTGACCCTGGTCAAGTCACTTAACCCTGTTTGCCTCAGTTGCCTAATCTGTAAAATGAACTGGAGAAGAAGATGGCAAACCACTCCAGTATCTTTTCCAAGAAACCTCTAAATAGAATCATGAAGAGTTGGACACGACTGAAAAATGACTGAACAACAAAAGGGCAATGTTTGGATTGTACTGTGTCTCACAGATTTAGGGCAGGAAATGACTTTGTCTGATACCAGCCCTTGTTTTACAGATGAGGAAACTGAGTCCCAGAGAGGTTGTGACATGCCCAAGGTCACAGGTAGCAAGCCCAGCAATAGGAATTGAACTCAGATCCTCTGACCTCAGATAGAGCCCATGCACTTTTCAATGAACCACCTAGTATAGGGAAAGTAAAAGGGTAGGACATTTGGAAAAGAGAGGGTTACCTGCCTGCACTGGTAACTGACCTCCCCTCCCTACTTCCTGAGGCCCTGACACAAGCATGGTTCATGGTTCATGGTCCTGCCCATGTTGGGAGGCTGCATTATGGATGCAAGGTGTAGGAAATAGAAATTATTAAACTCGAAAAGAGCGACAGACAGAGTAGCCTTTGTGCGGATGCAGAGTTGAGAAATTATGCTGAAGCAATGCATTGCAAATCAGCCTAGGCGAGGCAGCGAGGGGCCTTTTATTCTCCCAGCCCAGAAGTTGCTTCTCTAGCTTTTGTATGCAGCCCAGGCGGCCCTTCAGGGAGGAAAGAGAAGCCAGCAATTTCGTGGCTGATTGGCAGGCTGTCCTGAGCCAATAAAGATATTTGTTTTCTTGCAGAACTGCGCAGAGACTCAAATCTAGGCTCCTCAATTTTCTTTTTCTTTCGTAGTCTTCTTGCAATTTTGCCCTCCCTCTTTCCCATTATGGAAGAAAATGAAACTCAGAGATGCTTTTTCTCTTGTGCTATTTAGTTCCGACCTGGTCTCAGAGGAGACAGAAATGGCGCCCTAGTTGGGTACCAGTGGGATTGGAGGGGAGCAGGCTCAGGGTGGCTGTGTCCCTCTCAGAACCCTCTTGATGAATCTGAACATACTGAGTATCCCATAGGAGTGTGACAGCTCAGCTTGTGATTCCTCACATCTATCCCATGGGAAATCACAATTCATTAGAATATTTAGAAGTCTTAGCCTCCAAGCAAACCTCCTTACCATCCCTCATAACCCTCACCCCCAAGTCACAGGGATTCCCCATGTAGCAACTCTATGTAATAGAAAACACCCTGGACTTGGCTCCAGGAAACTGAGATTCAGATCCTGGTTCTGATACTTGTTAACTATGTGATAATTAACTCACTTGAACTGAGCCTCAGTTTATCCATCCATTAAGCATAGAAAATAATACTTGCATTAATTCTGCTTAGCTGCAGAAAGCTGCTACTTACTATACAGATGACTGTAGGTGATCTCCCTTAGGCCTCAGTTTCCTCATTTGTAAGATGAGGGGTTTGGAATGCAAGACCTTTTAAGCTCCCTTCCAGTACTAAATCTGAGAACTTAAAGTCTACGATGTTGAATATACAATAATTTACAAAATAATGCATACTGATTTCAAGAGGGAAAACCCTCTCAAAGTGGGAAAGACAAAGCTTTGTATAGGATGAAGGAAATTAGGGATTCCAAAGGTGGAAAGGAAAAGTGTTTGCAATTCATATGGGGATGGTGGGTATTGCCTGTGCCAAGGTGTGGAGATGGCAAATGGAATATTGTATATGGGGCATAGCCAGAAGACCAGTATTGGAAAGTATGTGAAATAAGACTGGAAAAATAGGTGAGAACCAGATTGCATAGATTTTTAAATGCCAAACAGAACTTACAAGCAATAGGGAGCTATGGAAGACTTTTTAGTAGGGGAGCAATAAGGTTTGATCTCTGTTTCAGGAATATCAATTTAGAAGGCCTTTGGAGGAAGAATAGGAAAAAGAGAGAGACTAGAAACAAGGAGACCAATTAACACACTATTTCAATGGTCCCGGTTAAGTTATTTGTACAAGGTCACACAGCTATTTATTGGCAGAGCCAGAAATAGGACCCTGGGGTCATGATTTATACTCTGGTGTTCCTTCTGCTATGCCAACATGACCTCTCTTACTGATATGCAGGCAGTACATTTACTCACTAAAGGGTTATGTTTGAACATTCTGAATGTATTTTCTGATATAAATTGTTATACAGAATGGTTAGGTCCCCAGGCCAGCCCTCCAAAGCCTATTTAACTCACAATGTTCCTGAAATTGTAAAATCTTAAATAGAAGGGACTCAAAGGTCACTTAGCATAACCCACACCTGAGTGAAGATGTTTTTTACAACACACCCAACAAATAGCTATCGACTCTCTACCTGAAGAACTCCAGTAATGGAGAACTCACTCTCTCTTGAGGCGACCTACCTCATTGTTAGATTTGAGATATCTCTATTTTTTTTTTACTAAGTTTTTCTTTATATTTTTAGCTGAAATCTGCCTCTATGCAACTGCCACTCATTTCTCCTACTTCTACCCTCTGGGACCAAGCAAATTAAGTCTCATACCTCTTCCAGATGACAGTCTTCTTAGTACTAGAAGACAGCTATCATGCTCTCCCTTGTGTCTTCCCTTCTCTGGGCTAAACATCCTTATCGTCCTTCTTGGGACTCATTCCAATTTGTCAAAGTCCTTCATATAATGGGGTCCCCCAAACTGAACTCAGTGTGATCTGTAGAGGGCATGGCCCAATGCCACTAAAAGTCCTTTCTTGTTGGAGGCTAAACCTCTTTAACTGCAACCTAAAGTCTGCTTAGCTTTTAGTATGGCCACCATACACATCATACCTTTGACTCAAATTAAGCCTGAAGCCCAAGAGTAGTAATAATAACAACTTAAGGTTTGCAAAGCTCTTTCCAAATGTCCTCTCATTTTATCCTCACTATAGCCCTGGGAAGAAGATGCTATTATTATCCCCATTTTAAAGATCAGGAAACTGAGTCAGAGAAAGACTAAGTGACTTGCCCAGGTTTCCACTGATAATAAAAATGTTTGAGGCTGGATTTGAACTCATGTCTTCTGGAGTTCAGTACTCTATCTGCTGTACCTCCTAGCTGTCTCTGTACCACTTTATTTTTTGTTGTTGTTGAGCTGCACATAAGATCTCAATGTTTTGTTTAAAAAAAATGGAACAGAGGCTGCATGGAGGAGTGGATAAGGTGCTGGGCCTGGAGTCAGGAAGACTGTCAGGAGAACTTGAGTTCAAATCCAGCCTCAGACACTTAACACTTACTAGCCGTGTGACCTTGGGCAATTCACTTAACCCCAAAAGCCCTGCCTTCCCTCTGTAAAAAACAAAAAAAAAAAGAAGAAAAGAAAAGGAAAAAGGTTAGTTTGGTAGAGCTGGGAGAGCCTTGGATTTGGCATGGACTGAGTTCAAGTCCAAAATTTGCCATATATTTCTTATGTGACCTTAGATAAGTCATCTGACTTCTCTGCCCCTCAGTTTCTTCCTCATGTAAAATGGGAAGATTTGAATTGTTGTTGTTGTTGTTAGCTCTTTGTTCTTGAAAAGGACCAATAATATCATGAAGTAGATTTCTCTAAAATCCCATCTGGTTCTAAAAGGATGATGATGCCTACATCTCATTGTGTGGGACTTGGGTCATTATGCTAGTCCCTTGGGTAATTCCTCCTTTAATGTCTCATCATGCGTGGAAATGACATTGGGTTTTCGAAGGTTATGTTAATGGAGTGAAAAACCTTGGCAGGTCTTACCAAGCTGGAATAGTTTTGAGTATGGACCCAATGTTAGAGTACATGGCTGCTGTCCAAGGACCAACCTCACTATATTAAAAGTCTCATCACTAGAAGGGCGATCACTAGATAATTATTTCTTTTCTCACAGTAGCTCATGAAATCATCTACTGAGACAAGGGATTATAATCTGTGTCCCTAGAGAGAATGTTCCCACCAGTGAAATCATCAGGCATTTGATGAAGACATATCTGAAGCAAACTGTTAACAATGCTATAGAACATCATCACCATGGCATAGGGTCTGACCATTATGATATAGGGTCAAGAGCTCTTGCTTGACTTGGAGCCAGGAGACCTGGATCTGAATCCTGACCATGATACTACTTAACAATGTGACTTTGGACAAGTCATCTCCATTCTCTGAGACTTTGAATGTGAAAATATTCATAAAACAGAGATAATGGTTTTTGCAATTCTTAATTCATGAGGTTGTTGTATGAAGAAAGCATTTTGTAAATGTGAGTTATTCATAGAATCTCCAAGCTGCAAAGGCACCTCACGGGCCACATTGTCAAACACATGCCAAAGTAGGAATCCCTTTACATTAGCCACACAAGGATTAATCCAGCACCACTTTGGAGACCTCCAATGCTCAGAAACTTCCTACCTTCTACAATAGCCCATTTCATTCATTGATAACTCTCAGGATTAGAACATTCTTATTATAATTATATCACAATGATTCTATAGGAACATGCTTTCACGATTTGAACTTGGGACATCAGAAGAACATGTCCTTCTGTCTCTGCAATGAAAGTGGAGTTCTTTCTCCCTTCCTCCATTTTATTCACTGGGCAGTTTCTGCAGAGGATCCAGCAGGGTGGGACTTGAGAGGATGCAAAGAGTAGGGGATAGTAATTCAGACGAGGAAGAGAAAAGAGTCCTAGATGGTAGGGAAGGGATGAGGACTCTGGACGCTCTTTATGTAAATGACTGGGGTCTATGGGGTGATTAGAGGGACTAGCACCTTTGGTGTGAGCCCTTTTCAGGGTTGCTTGTTCACCTTTGGCATTCACCTGCCACCCAGCTCTCACCTGTGGCTCCAAGAAGCTATGGCATGTGTAGTGGCCACACCCCAGTAAAACAGTCTCAGCAGACAGGCTAAACCAGGCTGAGGATAACTGACAAGCTTCAAACCCGGACTTAGGGGGATGTCTACCCCAAGCACGTGAAGACTTCTCCTGAAAGAAAGGGCGAAAGAGAACAATCTGTTCCAATGGCCATGAAGAAGGCACAGTGGAGAACTTAGAACCTGGTCAGACATGAAAGATGCCAAGGTCATCCACTGCATCCCAGACCATCACCAGCCATCCTGACTTTTGTCTCATCACTGGACTTTGATGACTCTAGAAGAGAGAGTGAGTCAGTTGACTTTGTGCAACTTTACCTCACTTAAATTCCAATTCATGTACAAGTCAAGACATCATCCCATGATGTCATTGGTCCTCTTCCAATACAAAAGACAAACAGCAACAACAATAACAGGTAAATTATTAAAAAAACAAAATCCTGACTCCTTCCTTTTTACCGTCTAACACACAAACACACACACCTTCTCTTTTTTTCTCTTAGACACAGCAGAAAAAAAATTGTATGTGGCTGCTAGGTAGGTTAAACAAAAGACTTAAATAACGGTTATTGATGCTTCAGGGGAAAAGCTCCCCATTAGTTAAATACCAAGTCTATTATGCCTAGTTCAGTGTTCTTCAACATTCATTCAACAGACATTTGTTAAGCACCTACTGTGTACCATGCTAATCATTTAGAAGAGTCAAAGATAAATAATAAACTCCTTGTGCTCTATAGCTTAAGTTTTGTAGGGGACAGATAATAATTACACAGAGACATATGCAAATTAGAAAATTACAAGTGCATGAGGGGAGTGAAGTGTTGTGTGATCACATGAGACCACTATGAGCTATCTTAGGTCTGGGGACTATACCAAAAGCTGTCTGTATCAATTTGTCTTACTCTTCTCCTAAAAATACATGCTAGATCTTAGAGCCAATCAATGGATATTTATTATGCTCCTACTGTGTGTACACACTGTAAGCCCTGGGGATACAAAAAGAAGCAAAGGACGGTATTGTTTGTGGAAGAGCCAGGAGGCCAGGGTCACTGGATTGAAAAGTACATATTGGGAAGTCAGGTGTAAGAAGACTGGAAAGGCAGGAGGGAGCTAGGTTATGAAGAGCTTTGAATGACAAACAGAGCATTTTGTATTTGATCTTGGAAGCAATAGGGAGCCACTGGAGCTTTATTGAGTAGGGAAATGACTTGGAAAGACCTGCAGTTTAAGAAAATCACTTTAGTGGCTGAATGGAGGATAGTTTGGACAGGGGAAACATTTGCAACAGAGCAGACCCACCAGAAGGTTATTGCAGTAATCAAGACATGAGGTGAGGACGGCCTACACCAGGGGGGGAATATCAGAGGAGAGAATTGGGGGGGAATTTAAGAGATGTTGCAAAGGTAAAATCAACAGGCTTTGGCAATGTTGGAAATTGGGAATGGGGGATAAGGGCCTAGGACAGAACTCTGAGAGATACCTACAATTATAGGGAGTGTTCTGGAAGAAGATCCAGCAAAGGAGAAGAGGAGGAACAGTCAGGTGGGCAGGAAAAGAACTGGAAAAGAATGGTGTCCCAAAGACCTAGAGAGAAGAGAGTAGGAAGGAAGAGAGAGTGATCACCAGGGTCAAAGGCTGCTGAGAGGTGTCAGAGAATGAGTATTGAGGAAAGACCATTGGGGTCGGCAACTAAGAGATTGTTAGTAAATTTAGAGAGAATAGTTTTGGTGCAATGATAAGGTCAGAGGCTGGATCATAAGGGGTCTAAGGCCTTTTCAAGGAGTTCAAGTACAAAAGGCAGAAGAGATGTAGGAGATAGGGATGGAGAGATAAAATGAGAATTTTTTTCAGGATGAGGGAGACTTGGGCATCTTTGTAAGCAGTAGGAAATAAGTCAGAAGGAAATGGAGAGGGAGAGACTGAAAAATAAGTAACAGAGTGGGGAATAACAGAGGGGCATTCTGTTAGAAGAGACAGGATGGAATGGGATTATTTGAACACGGAGAGAGGTGAACCTTGGTAAGGAGTAAGGCGACTTCAGGGGTCAAGGAGGCATCAAGTGATCAGAGATGAGAAAGAAAGGAGAAGAGCGAGCTCCTGTCAAATAGCCTTTTTAAATGTAAAATAGAAAACAACATTCTCAGCTGAGAGAGTTGGGGGAGGCAGGAAACAGGGCCTTGGGAGGTTTGAGGAAGGCTGAAAAAGTTTACAAGAGCCACTGTGGAGAGTGGGATAGTGAGTTAATAATGGATGTTTAGAAGGATTGCTTAGCAGCAGTGAGGGCCCAAATGAGGATGGAACCATTAAGAATTTTTAGCAGACCCAGTTAGAAGGGTTGTGTGCATCTTCATTCAATATCATGTGTGTAGGAGTGAAATCAATGAATAGTGAGTATCACAGCATTTTAGTGTGGTGTGTGCAAATATGAATAATGATAATAGCTTTTATATAGTGATTAAAGCTTCGAAACTATCTTTACAAATGTTATCTCTTTACACTTTACAAATATTATTTTATTTAATCTTCACAACAGACCTGGGATAAGTGCTATTATTATCCCCATTTTACAGATGAAGAAACCAAGTCAGACTTAAGTGACTTGCCCAGAGTCACTTAGCCTATAAGTAAATGAGGCACAGCCTCCTTATCTCTCATGATCTCTGCTTTCACTCCACTCTAGCTGTATACAGGGATATCTTTGATCTCATCAGCACTCACAAGTGTCCCATTTCCATAGTTCATAACTCTGAAGTTTCTCTAACCATAATCTATCCCTTCAATTCTCTCTGCACTTTATTCTTCCTAAACTTTGCCTCTCTCTTCATTGTGACCTCCAGTTACTCTGAACCAGGAGTGTGCTAGCAAATATTTAAATTAGTTCCTAGTT
Source organism: Petaurus breviceps papuanus (assembly GCF_028583685.1). Lineage (NCBI taxonomy): Eukaryota > Metazoa > Chordata > Mammalia > Diprotodontia > Petauridae > Petaurus > Petaurus breviceps. Next base: position 1,601,056 of record NW_027187419.1, read on the forward strand.
GTTAAATATACACACTTTTGCATTATTAACATTTTCTCCATCAAGAGAAAGATCATCTAGACTTTCTTAAGTCTAGATGATCAACCTAAATAATAAATCAATCCTGATTTGTATCATTTGCCAATTTCTGAGGTGTAAATTCTCATAATGAAAATTTAACAATCAGCTCTTAGAGCTGGTTCCAGTGTGCCACAGTTCAAACTCTTTGTTTCTTCCCAAATTATCACCCCTACACTGGTCTCACTTTTCTCCTTTCAAGATCTTGATACCAAGATTAACCATATTTATTGTAACTTCAAACTATCTTTCTGAAAAAAAATTCCCATCTACACCAACATACAAAATAGTATTTTTCATGGTAGCAAAGAACTAACTAAAAGTAAAATGCCAATTGACTAGAAGTAAGATGCCTATTGACTAGGAAATGGATAAACAAACTGATACATGAATGCAATGGAAAATTACTGTGCTTTAAGAAATTATAAATATGAAGAGTTCAAAGAATCACAGAAGACTTCTATGAACATATTTAAAATAAACAGAACAAAGCAAACAACATACCAAATAGCTACAATAGTAAAACTGAGAACAACATAAAAAGTGAAACTAAACTCTATAATTAAGCTTGGATCTGGAAAAGATTTGAGAAAACATTCTTTTCTTTCTTTTTCTAAGAGATGGAGATGATAGCTGTGGAATATGGCTATACTGTTAGACATAGCCAATTTGTTTGTTAGTTGGTTTTCCTGAACTGATTTTTTATCTTACTTTCTTAATTGTCGTATACTAGAAAGCTCTTTGGGTAATGAAGTAGAGAAGGGTAGATTGTGAATTAAAAGTAATATAAAAACAAGTCAATAAAATACCATTCAAAAACCCACAACTTCACATAATTCTTTACCCTAAATTGACCCCTCCAAAATTCTTTCCATCCTTCTTCTCCAAAACCAAATCTTGGAAGGGAAACCGATCCAATATTTTTTCCAAACCCCCATCTTGGAAAAGTTTTTCTTTTCTCCTCTTCACTTTTATCGCCATCTCCTCTCTCCTCAGCAGAAAACTTTCCTCCATACTTTTCTGCAGAAATTGAGGCCATCCATGACACACTCCTTCTTCTCCCCAAATCTTACTTCCACCCACCTCAGCATCACGTCTCATCCTCTTCTCTTTTGTTCCCATCTCCTGTGAAGAGGTAGACCTTCTCCCTGGGAAGGCCAGCCCCTTTACTTGTTGCCTTGTTCCATCTTTCCAGTAGTTTGCTTATTTGATAATCCTCTCTCCTACTCATTTTTGTTTTTTTTTTGTTATTCCTAATTCATTCCCATCTGCTTACAATAATGTTCCTCGTTCATGATCCTTAAAAATACAAAACAAAACCAAACCTCCCCCCAAACCATACCCAAACAAAAACCCTTCACTTGATCTTATTCATAGTCAGACTCCTAAAAGAAGTTGTCCATTCCCCTTGCCTCTAGCTTCTGGCCTCTACATGATTCTTAGCCCTTTGTAATCAGGCTTCTGAGCTCATGCTCTGCTGAAACTACCGTTTCTACAATTACCTGTGATCCCTTAAATGCCAAATCCAGAGACCTTTTCTCCATTCACATACTTCTTGGCTTCTCTGTAGCTCTTGATATGCTATTGATCATACTTTCTCCCTAGGCCCTTTGTTCCTTGGCTTTTCCTGAGATTATTCCAGGTTCTTCTCCTGTTTGGCCATTCCTCAGTTTCCTTTGCTGGATCATTCATATCCCACTCCTTCAAGTAGCTCTGACCTAGGCCCTTTTTCTCTTCTCCCTACCTCCATTATCCCACCCTCTCACCCTGTCACCTCATCAAAATATGTGTGCACTATAATCTCTATACGAGTGATGTACTCAGATCTGAATATTTAGCCTTAGTATTTCTCTTGAATTCTAGAACTACAGCCTATTATGCCTTCCCATCTAGATATTCTATGGTCACCCCAGATTCAACAGATCCAAAATACAATTCATTGTCTTTTCCCAAAAACTTTCCCTCTTCCTGATTTCTCTATTTCTCTCCAAGGCACTCCCTTTCAACTAGTCACACAGCTCCACAACCTTGAAGTAATCCCAGTGTCTTCACTCCCCCTTACCCATCCCATTTAATCAATGGCTAAGCCTCGTGAATATGTACTGCATCCATACCCTACTTTAGACCATCATTACCTCTCACCTAAACCATGCTAATAGCCTCATAATTAGTCTCCTTGCCTTCAGTCTATCTCCTCTCCAATTTATCCCTGACACAGCTGCTGAATTGATATTCTCAAAGCACAGTTCTGATCATATTACTCCTCTGATCATGAAGTTCCAATGGCTCCCTCTTGCCTCTTGTATAAAAATGCTTTAAAATTCTCTGGATCGTAAAGCCCTTTCACAATCTAGTTCCAGTCGACCTTACGTGGCTTATTGGACATTTCTCTCTTTCATGAACTTTATATAACAGTCCAATTGGCCACTAGTCATTTCCTGGGTATGACATTCCATTTCTCATTGTTGTGCCCCATTCCTACGATGAATTCTCTTCTTACCTTCCCTCATCCAATCCTTGGTGTCCTTCGAAGATCAATTCAAATGCCGCCGACTCCTATAGGAAAACTCTCTTGGCTTCCCCTACCCTGACGTTGTCAGTGCCCTCCTCCCGCAATTATTCTGTGTTTGCATGTTGTATGTTTACTTTTCTGTGTTGGTGTTGCTTTCTTCCAATTGAATATAAGCTTTTCTGGAACAGGGCCTGCTTCATTTTTGTCTTTGTATCAACACAATGCTTGGCTAAGTGGGAGCTTAATAAATGCTTGTTGGATGAATGAATGGAAGTGTGTGTATTTGTCTGTGTATCCTCATTCCTTGATGTACAGAAGCACATATTATGGATTTTTGCTTTGATAAAAATAGTAATTCTAAAGACTGGTCTACCTTTTATCAGTACAGACAAATCCCTTCCTATAGAAGGTAATACAGAGGTGGGGGGGGAGAAATACAGAAGGAAATGAGATGGCATAGAGGATACAATGATGGGTCCTGGAGTCTGGTAGAACTGAATTCAAATCCTGTCTCCTACTAGCTGTAGGATCCTGGGCAAGTCATTTAACTTCTGTTTGTTTTAGTCTCCTCAACTGTAAAAGGGGAATCATAACAGCATCTTCCTCTCAGGTTTGCAACTAGGCGGCACAGAGGATAAAATAATAAGCCTGGAGAAAGGAAGACTCATCTTTCTGAGTTCAAATCTAACCTTAGACACTTACAAGCTGTGTGACCTTGGGCAAGTCACTTAACCCTGGTTGCTCAGTTTCCTTATCTGCAAAATGAGCTGGAGAAGGGAATGGAAACTACTCCAATATCTTTGCAAAGAAAACCCAAAATGGGGTCATGAAGAGTTAAACATTACTGAAATGACCTAACAACAACAACTTAGGGTTGTAGGGAGGACCAAATGAAAAAATATTTGTAACTTGCTTAGCACAGTTCCTGGAACAAAGTAAGTACTATATAATTGCTAATGATGCTGCTGCTGGTGATGATAATGATGGTGGTGGTGGTGGTGGTGGTGGTGATGATGATGGTAGTGGTGATGGTGGTGGTGATGATGATGGTGGTGATGATGATGGTGGTGATGGTGGTGGTGGTGATGATGATGGTGGTGATGATGATGGTGGTGATGGTGATGATTATGGTAGTGGTGATGATGGTGGTGGTGGTGATGATGATGATGGTAGTGGTGATGGTGGTGGTGGTGGTGATGATGGTGGTGGTGGTGATGATGATGATGGAGGCATCATTGGAATAGAGCTGAAGTTGAAGGGCATCCTTGACTATTTAAAATTGTTTAAGAACCCCACATTTCTTTGAGGAGCAAAGGCAAAGCTGTTTCAGTTGGCATTGGAGACCCCCACTGCCACCTCAGGAGCCTCAAGTCCTTCTAAACAGATTCAAACTCTCTCTAAATTGAAGGAAGAATGTTCCAATTCTGTTACTGTTTAGGAGGTGAGCAGTTCTCCCTTCCTTCCTTCCTTTCCATATTCCCCTTGCCTTCACATGCTCCCTCCCCCTCCACAGCCACAGGCTGAGTCATTCCACCCACCCCCATTCCCTCCTCATCTCAACACCCACACCATGTCTCCTTTCAGTAAGTGTTATTAAGTAAATTGTTATTTAGGTGTTTGTTATTTGGGCATTCTGGAACAAGCACATAGTGACTATTTGAGGGTGAAGGAAAATTCCATAATTTTCTCCTTTTAAAATGAATAGAAATGATGTTTTTGTTAAATGAATTTTGGCCTCATGGATAATTTTCATAGAATAGATTTTTGTCCATGTACTAGAAATTAGAGGTGCCACTGTACATATTACATGTATGCATGCATATGTGTATGTCCATATATCAATATATTCATAACTATGTGTCAGTTGTGTTATTATGTCACAATGGGTGTTGGATTGCAAAATTTCTAGGGTATGCCCCAGTCCTGAAAGGAAATTATAAGCTTATGCATATTTCTTTCTTTTAATTATTTTAATATTATTTTTCCCCAGTTACATGTAAAAACAATTTTTAACCTTTTTTTAAAATTTTGAGGCCCAGATTCTCTCTCTCTCCCCTCCTTCCTCATTGAAAAGGCAAGAAATTTGATATAGATTGTACATGTTCAGTGCTTATACATATTTTAATGTGTATACTTATGTATGTTTACATATCTATATCTGTATCTGTGGCTATGTCTATGCATGTACAGGTATATTTGTGTATGTGCACATGTTTATGCAGAACTTCATTGTGGTAGGGAAAAGTGGACCTTGGAGTCAGAAAAAACTCAGAATTAAATCCTTTCTCTATTGACACTTACTTGCTGAGTGATCTTAGGTAAGCTAAATAACCTTTCTGTGCCTCAGACAAGTCACTTAGATGGGTTATGGTTTGCTTAAGTGGAGGGGATTCCTACATTGAAAGTATCTAACACTGAAGAAATCACTGATTCTTCAGTGGCTGAAGTGTTTCCTGAATTATAGTTATATACCACCATCTGTCAAATACTGGAATTAAAAAGATAGACATTTGTTTCTGGGAGAAATTTAGGGTCATTAAATTAGCTTTTCCCCAAAGCTAATCCAGTCCAGTCTCTTCCTTCTGTTTAATCCTGGGCCCATTTTTTACTATCCATTTATGATATAAACACAGATGGGACAGATTCTATTGGCTGTAGATCATAATCTGGACAATAGGCATTCTGCATCCAATTGGTTTTTCCTGTGTGGATAGTTAAGTCAGTTTTGGGGAGTGGTCATGAATCTCTGTCATGAGGCTCTGCAGTGTTCCAGGACCTGATGTAATGAGCACAGACAGCATCATGTCCCTGGAGGATCTCACCATCCACGCAGAATTCCCCTTCTACTTGAACTCAGCACTATATCTCTTCCAGAGTGACAATGGTGAACCCTTTTGAGGAAATTATTTCACAAGGTATTGAGGAGAGCAGGATACCCAAGTTGAGGGGGAAAAAATCTCAGAATTTATCAATACTGGCTAAGAGACCGCCAACAACCACTGACCTACATACCTACTTTCCGAACTAAATAAGAATTTTGTAACACTAACCCATAAATGCATGAAGGGCATCCTCAGTAAGAATATTAGTAGAAAACAGGTTTTCACAGATGATATTCCACTGTGGATTATATTATTACCAACATACAGATGACTGAAAGATGTAGAGAATGGAAGATCCCAATGGACCTATTGTTTGTTGATAATGAAAAAGCATTTGATTCAGTAGTGCAAAATGCTGCCTTGAAAGCTCTTTTTCAACAAGATATCTTCCAGTAATAAGTTAAAATTATTCAAGGTCCCTTGAAAGATCTGTCAATAGAAGGTCTCAAAATCCTGGAGATAGGTATCGAAACAGACATAGCCTTGTCCCATGCCCCTCTGAGCATTAATATCAGGCAAGGCATGGAAGTGGGAGAGGTAGGTTTGCCATAATGAGAAAGTAAATAATATTACTAAGGTCTGGGGATGGTGACTATAATTCATTTTTCTGCCTGAATTTAATGCTTTCTTTTATGTGGAACTGGGGTTCAGGAGTCCTGGGTTCTGGTCTACATTAATTTTCAATGAGACCTTGGGTAAGTCATTTCTATCTGGGCCTCAGGTGCCTCCTCAGTAACATTATAGATTAGATGATTTCTAGTCTGTTCTGAAAAGAAAGCAGACTTTTACTGCTCTGGGCATTTCAGAAGAGAGAGCAGAGGGAGCAGAGTACAGGAAGAATTGTGCTGAAAAGGACAGGTTTTGTGAGGAAGGAACAGGACTCACCCATTCCTCTCAAAACATGGCCAGTCTATCTCATGTTGCACCCTTTTGAAAAGCTAAAAAGTAAGGGAGTGGCCATAGGCAGCATCCAAAGAGAGAAAAGAAGGTAGAGGAGAAGGTCCCACCTTGTACATAAGGGCAGTTCCTTTTGCCAAAGGCCTACCTGGCTAAGGCAACTATTGGGGGTGGGGAGGGGTGGCCATTAGTGTGAAGGGATTTAATGAATAGAACAATATCATGGACCTCAGAGCAAAAAAAATTCATATCTTTTAATGAGGGCAGAGCACTTAGAAAACCTTAAAGTGTCTGTCATCACCATCATCATCATCATCATCATCATCATCATCATTATCATGATTATCCAGTTGGGTGATAGCCTCATTCCATGAACCTTCTACTGTATTCCTGCTTAGCTCAAGCAATGTTTATAGAGGAATCCAGAGGTATGTTGGTAAATGGTGAACAACTGACCTCTCTGAAAAATCTGGGGAAGAGGTGGGGAGGAATGTACACACACTTTTAAGTTTAACTTGCACTAATAACACTTTCTTAAATCTAGAAATCAACAGGACAATAAATCAAAGCCTGATTTGGAGTCATTACTTACAATGAAAATTTGATAACTGGCTCTCCAAAGCTGACTAGAGCTGGTTCCAGCACATACCTGGCATTACTTACAATGCTTAGCTCAGATCTGGGTAACTAACAGTTGCCCAATAAATATAATGCTAGATTGATTGTACTGGAGTTGAATAAAGGAGACAGGCTTTTAAATACTGACTCTACCATTTATTAGCTGTGTGACCAGATCATTTCATTTACTGTTTTTGAGCCTCAATTACCTTGTCTGTAAATTAGATCTGTAAAACAGGTCTAATAATACTTGCTCTCTCCCTATCTTGTAGGGTTGTTGTGATGATTCAATGAGATAAGGACGCTTTGTGAATTGTAAAGCACTATGTGCATATGAACTCTAATCAGTGGTGGTATAGTGGACAGAACACCAGCCCTGGAGTCAGGAAGACTTGAGTTCAAATCTGGCCCTAGACGCTTAGTAGCTGTTTGACCCTGGGCAAGTGACTTAACCCTGTTTGCCTCAGTGTCCTTATCTGTAAAATGAGCAAGGAGAAGGAAAGGGCAAACCACTCCAGAATCTTTGCCAAGAAAACTCCAAATGGAGTCATGGATAGTTGAACATGATTGAAACTGAACAACAAAAATAAAAATTAAGTTAAAAAGTCAAGATTATGATTAAGATTGTGGAACTTGGGGAAATCATTTCATCTCTAGGTGAGCCTTAGTTTTTCCATCTATAAGATGAAAGGTTGGGCTAGAATAGCATCTCAGATCCCTTCTAGCTCAAAATCTTAGATCCTATGAAATATTTATAATCTACAGTTTCAAGTGACATAGACAAAGCTGATATTCAATCACAAAGCCAAATGAATAGTCACTGACTTGAAGGTGGTCCCAGACTAAAACTTCTTGTTAGAATTTTCAGTTCCTCTTTCATCTAGCCACACAAAGACTAAGGGGGTATAATCTTCCCTTCCCACAAATTCTGTTAGATTAGACTTGGCAGAACAACTTCTGGTCCTCTGAGGGTAGACCAACAAAGGTAGGGTCCTTTTAACATATAGATGGTGTAGTTGATGATTTAAAGAATGCTCATTCCAAGTGAGGGCAGCTAGGCAGTAGATGGAGGGCTGGGCCTCAAAGTAGTGAAGATGTTCAAATCTGGCTTCAGACACTGAGTTCAAATAGGTATCAGACACTTACTAGCTGAAGTCACATATGTACCTACACTTTAAAGTTTAACTTGAACTGATAACACTTTCTTAAATCTAGAAAATCAATAGGACAATAAATCAAGGCCTGATTTGTTGTCATTACTTACAATGAAAATTTAATAATCGGGCAAGTCACTTAACTCCTCAGTTTCCTCATCTGTTAAATGAGCTGGAGAAGGAAATGGCAAACCATTTCAGTATCTTTGCCAAGAAAACCCCAAAAGGGGTCACAAAGAATAGGACACAACTGAAAAACAATAACATTCCAAGCTATTTTTTCCATTCATGATGGGCTGTGGCTAAGCCCTCTTCTGTGACCATTTATGCATTTGTGTCCCTGGGACTAGTGGGAAATACATGTGATTAGGAATCATAAGGTCTATTTTCTTGTCCTGGCCCTGCTACTAGTTAATATGACTCCTGGCATATCATTTAACCTCCCAGGCCCAGTTTCCTATCTGTAAAATGGGGATAATAAGAGCTTCTAGGCTGTTTTGAAGATTACATCAGATAACTCATGTTAAGTGCTTTGCAGACCTTAAAGGACTATATAAATACTAGAGATTACTATTTCATCACTTCAGGAAACTCCCTTTACTCATGCAGGTCAGCAATTTCTTCTGGAATTTATAGTTTTAGAGAGTTTCCTGGGGCAGTGGGATGTTAAATGACTTGCCCGTGGTTACCCAGACAGTAAGTGTAGGAGGAAAGACTTGAACCCTTCATCCTTACTCCCAAGGTTGGCCTTCTAGCTGCTACATGAGGCTACCTACATAAAACTTAAAGTGCCATAAAAATGTCAGCTGCTATTATTCTGTGTCTTGCAGCTGGCTGGGGTGAGGGGTATAGCACATGGCCAAAGAATAGAGGGTTTTTTCCCATTGTGAAGCTAACTGGCCCATAAACGGGATTAACCTTGCAACCTTATCTCATTAGAACTAATATTCTCTAATCATATGAACTCACTGGCCCAAATTTCAGAAACTATTAGATCAGGGAAGATCTGGTATCTAGGCAGAGCCAGAACTAGGCTATGGCACAATGCATGCATATATCTGGAATATATATGTGTGTATACATATATATATACATGAACACATACACTTGTATGTCTGTTTCCATGTATGTACATGCATATACATGCTTGCATATATAGACAGAAAATTTCACATTGCATGACACATTGGCATTTATTTTGTATAGTAAATGCTCAAAACCTCTAGTGATGAGCAAATTGTGAGCACTTAGAAAGGAAAGTGTTGATTACAAAGAGCCAGAATCAAGAATAGGTCACGCCAAATTGATATCATTTCTTTTTTTCTTTTCCTTCCTTCTTTCCTTCCTTCCTTCCTTCCTTCCTTCCTTCCTTCCTTCCTTCCTTCCTTCCTTCCTTCCTTCCTTCCTTCCTTCCCTCCTTTCTTTTCTTCTTTCCTCCCCTTCCTTCCTTCCTTCCTTCCCTCCTTTCTTTTCTTCTTTCTTCCCCTTCCTTCCTTCCTTCCTTCCTTCCTTCCTTCCTTCCTTTCTTTCTTTCTTTCTCTCTTTCTTTCTTTCTTTCTTTCTTTCTTTCTTTCTTTCTCTCTCTCTCTCTCTCTCTCTCTCTCTTTCTTTCTCTCTCTCTCTCTCTTTCTTTCTCTCTTTCTCTCTTTCTTTCTTTCTTTCTTTCTTTCTTTCTTTCTTTCTTTCTTTCTTTCTTTCTTTCTTTCTTTCTTTCTTTCTTTCTTTCTTTCTTTCTTTCTTTCTTTCTTTCTTTCTTTCTTTCTTTCTTTCTTTCTTCTGGGATGATTAGCCTGTTAGGTCAGAAGAACAACACCAACATCTGGCAACTTACAAAGGCCCTTCACAGTATTTAGGTCCTGAAAGGCAGGGGTGGGGGTTGACTGATGTTTACTCTGAAGTTGTTGTTCATAATTTCAGAAATTCAATTCAACCATCATTCATTAAATTTTTGACCTGTGCCAGATACAATTCTAGGTGCTGGAAACACAGAAATTAAAAACACAACAGCCTCAAGGGGTGTACCTTCTAACAGGAAGGATACACTATGCATGCAAATAATATAAAAATTAGCATGGTGTTAGGTCAAAGAAAACTGGACTTGGAGTTAGAACACCTGAGTTCAAATCTTGTTTTGATTTTTATCATCTGTGTAACCCTGGGCAAGATCATATGACTGCTCTGGGCCTTGTTTTCTTCCTCTGTAAAATGAGAGGTTAGGTCTTGATGGAAAAGGGAAGAGGAAGGGAATAAGTACTGACATAACCCCTATTATATAAACTTATCAATCAATGGGGCATCTTGGTGGTACAGTAGATAGAGTGCTGCATCTGGAGTCAGGAAGACTCATCTTGAGTTCAAATCTGAACACTTCTTAGCTGTGTAACCCTGGGCAAGTCACTCAACCCTGTTTGCCTCAATTTCCTCATCTATAAAACGAAAAGGAAATGGTAAACCTTTAACTCCAGTATTTTTGCCAAGAAAAACCCAGTTGGGGTCATGAAGAGTCAGGCACAACTGAAACCACTGAAGAACAAATGTCAATCTATTCATTAATAAACACATTTTAAGGGCCTACTCTGTGCCAGGCACTGTGTTAAGTGCTAACAGATACAGAAAGAAGCAAAAGTTAGCCCTTGCCATAAAGGGGCTTATAATCTAATGTGGGGGAGGAGGAACAGCATACAAACAAATATATAGGAAGCAAACTAGATGCAGGATAAATAGGAAGGCACTAGAATTAAGAGGGGTTAGGAAAGGCTTCCTTCCAATAAAAGAAAAGATTTTAGATCTAAAAGAAAGCCAGGGTGGTCAGTAGTGGGAGCAGAGATGAGAGAGTGTTCCAAACATGAGGGACAGGAAGAAAAAAATGCTTGCAGCTGAGAGATGGAGTATCTTGTTCATGGAAGGACACTGGAGGACAGTGTTGGTGGCTGGAAGAGTGTTTGTTGGGAGTAAGGTATAAGACAACTGGAAAGGGAGGAGGGGGCTAGGTTATAAAGGGCCCCAAAAGGGCATTTTGTATTTGCTCCTAGAGGCGATAGGAAGACATTGGAGTTTATCAAGTGGGGAGGTAACATGATCAGACCTGTTTCAGGAAAATCACTTTAGTAGCTAAATGGAGGATAGATTGGAGTGGGGAGAGACTTGAGGCAGGCAGACTCACCAGCAGGTTATTGCAAAAGGTATGAGGTGATGAGGGCCTGTACCAGGGTGGGGTCGGTGTTACAGGAGAGAAGAGGGCATATTCAAGAGATGTTATAAAGGTGAAGTCAACAGGCCTTTGTCAACAGCTTGGATCTGGCGGGGTGGGGTGGTGAGAGATATTGAGGAATCCAGTATCACTCCTACCTTACCATGTACCAGCCACTGTGCTAGGCAAATGCTTTTTATGAGTATTATATTACAAATATCATCCTATTTGATGACCTCTAAATCTATGATCCTAAAACAAGCATATTTAGGACTTGATGAATGGCCAAATCCAAAGATGGATTAGTAATGGATCCATGCCAACCTGAAATCAGGTTTCTAATGGAATGCCCTAGTGATCTGACCTCTGCTCTCCTCCACATTTTTATCAGTGACATCAAAGCAAGTATAGATGATCTATAAATCAAATATCTGATTTGTAGATGACATGAAGGTGGGAAGGATACATAATTCATTGGATAGATGAAATGGGATCCAAGAAAGTCACGACAGGCTAGAAAAATACCTGAATGCAACAATGACTAATAAGATAATGTTCAATATGGATAAATGCTTGGGTTCAAAACTCCACAGCACAAATACAAGATGGGGGGGGGGGTTAGATAGCAGTGCTCATGGAAACTACCCAGGGGTTTTCAGTGGACTAACAAGATCTTCAAAAATGTTGTCTTAAGCTGCATGACCAGAAACGTAGCACCCACAATGAAAGAGATTAAAACTTCCTTGTTGTCTTAGTCCAATAACATCTGGAGAATTATGTAGAGTTTGTTGCTGTTCAGTTGTTTTCAATCCTGTCTGACCCTTTGTGACCCCATTTGGTGTTTTCTTGCCAAAGACTCTGGGATAGTGTGCCTTTTCCTTCTCCAGTTCATTATATAGATGAGGAAACTGAGGCAAGCAGGGTTAGGTGACTTACCCAGGGTCACATAGCTGCCAATTATTTTGTAAAGACAGTGTCAAAGTTTAGGAAGGGCATGGACAAACTGGAATCTATCTAGAGGAGTGTGATCCAGATCGTGAGGAGGTCAGGCAAGGATCCATTGAAGGAACTGAGAACATTTTAGCTTAGAAGACAAAAGACTGAAGGTAGACATGAAAGTTGTCTTGAGAGGCAACGTGAACATAGCAGAAAAATTATGAATTAAGAAGTATAGGGTGGCTAGGTGATGCAGTGAATAGAGCACTGGCCCTGGAATCAGGAGGACCTGGGTTCAAATCCAGCCTCAGACACAACACAAAACTAGTCGTTTACCCTTGGGCAAGTCACTTAACTCCAATTGCCCTGCCTTCCTCCCTCCAAAAAGCAAAACAAAAACAAAAGAAATATAAAAAAGTTTGGTCAGATCTTAAGTCTGTCACTGCCTTGTCACATCTCCTTGGCATTCTGAGCCTTTATTTTATCATCTAGGAAATGACAGAGTTGAACTAGATGGGGGAATAAGCATTTGAATAGCACTTATTATGTGCCAAGCACTGTGCGAAGTACTTTACAAATATTATCTCATTTGATCTGATGATCTCTAATGGCCGTTCCAGTGCTAACACTCTGGGCCTCCGTCTACAGAACTCTATCCAGATTTTAAGATTATTTGAAATGATCTCATGTAGAAAAGAGATTAGACTTGTTTTCCTTGGCTTCAGAGGATAACTCTGGGCACAGCGGGTAAGGGGTTGCAGAGGAACAGATTTCACCTTGAAATAAAGGGGGAAAATTTTATAAAAATTAGAAGTGTCCACAGGTGAAAAGGGCTACCTCATGAAATAGGGTACCCTCTGTCAATGGATGTCTGGGTGACCACTGGGAGGAGATGTTCTGGAGGAGATTCCTGCTTAGATATGGGTTGGACTGATGTTTGTTGTTGTTATTGGTGGCGGGCTGGGGGTGATGGTGGTGGTGATAATGATGATGATGATGATGATGATGATGGTGATGATGATGGTGATGGTGATGGTGATGATGATGGTGATGATGATAGTGATGGTTATGATGATGATGATGATGGTGATGGTGATGGTGATGGTGATGATGATGGTGATGGTGATGGTGATGGTGATGGTGATGGTGATGGTGATGGTGATGGTGATGATGATGGTGATGGTGATGGTGATGATGGTGATGGTGATGATGATGATGATGATGATGATGATACTTTGTTTTCAAAGAGGAACAATGACATGAAGGGGTGAGGTCTTGATGTTTGAGTAATAGATACCCTCTGATGTCCTTTTCAGATGTGAGGATTTGTGAACGCATATGGAGCCTAGATTTCAAACACTGTGAAGAATGAACAAACTCCTTGATTGGGCTTTGGGTCTGAGATCCAGAAAGGGTTCCCTCAGTTGGCCACACACAGACCCTCATGGATGGAGAGGAACTTGAACCCTTTGTCACTAACTTTACCTTTACTCTTGCTCCCAATGTCCACAGTTTGGAAGGACTCAGGAGTGAGATTCCCAGGGCATGTGTATGGGGAGAGGTCTCTTCAGACCCCAAGGCAAGAGTTCTTAGGCAAGCAGCTTTCCTTCTCTACTAAAGAATGAAGGGAGAGAAATGCTGCTGCCCCCAAAGGACAGAGGAGACCAGGAATGGGGGAGTAACTCTCCTTCCCCACCACATTGCCAGCTAAAAGGGATGAGGGATGTCATGAGGTGGACCATCAGATTCTTGCCAGTCAGTGACTGTGGCCACGCCAATGCCTATAAAGAGAACCCATGTTTACACGTGCATCTCTCTTCCTGTATGTACTAATCCCGTTGTTTCCAATAGTATCAATTGATCCTGCCTGCTCCTCATGCCTTGCCATTGCTTTCCTGTTGCTTCCACAGCTGGCTGGCAAGAGCTGGAGTGGGTGTGTCAGGAAGAGGAGCCTTAGACAAGGAAGAATGGAGAAGCACTGGGGGGCTCCAGGCAAGGCACAGGCAGACACAGGAGCAAACCCAGGTGTGCGAATGTTTCTTCAGCTAAGCCTCTTGTTGAGGGGTGGATAGTCTGGGTCTCCCAGGGGGGGTGGAGTGGAATGTCAAGGGGAGGAGAGCTGACATGGGGATGAATTTGCCACTAGATTTTTAAAACTAAATTGGAATTAAATTTGAAAAGACTGAAAGGAGGGTGGCCTACATTAGTAGTTTTCTATTTTCTAAAGCTTAAGATTTCTTGTGAAAGGCAATGGTCTTCATATTCATTAACATGAATGAATATTGTCCCCCCCCCAAAAAAAGGCAGAATATTGAAGTAGCTGAGTCTAATAACAGGCAAAACTTCCTGGCAATGGGTTTAGCCAACGAGTGGAACATACAGTCATGGGGGGACATAGACTCTCCTTCAGTAAAAGTCCTAACCACTGGCCAAGAATAGACCTGTATGGAGGAAGGGTGGTGGATAATATGAGCCATGAAGGTTTTTCCAGCCTAAGGATTTGACTCTTGTTGATATCTGAATAAGTTTGGGAGGTAAAAAGTCTTATTTAACTGTATTCTCCTTGCTCTGAGCAAAGCTCTGGATGTTTGCATGGAATCACATTTCATATGGCACACCTGTTAAACGTCCTTTTGTCCAGGGAATCGGCTTAAGCAACATCTCTGAGGTCTGGAAAGCAGCCTTCTGGGCAAGCAATCTGACTTGGCTTGTCTCCTTCAGGCACCAAGAACTCTCTGCTACCAGCAGGGGCCAAAGACCCAGGCGTCCCTTTCTCCTGCATCCACCAGTCATCTCCCTCTCCCCCCACCCCATCCACCTCCCTCCAAAATGGGTTGGCTTAGCCATTTCAGCTCTGGTGAGACTCGGGAGGGACCGAGCCCCAATCATCTCAGCTCAGAGAGAGAAAGGAGGAACATCTGTTAACACAAATGCTTTTCTAATTTCTTTTTAAATCTCACTCAGCATCTGCGTTAAACAAGGCTGATCGGCTTGTACAATATTTAATTTTGGAACAATTTCAAAAGGAACTTGCGAGAGGGGAGCAATGGGGAGAGTACCAGCCTCCTAAATCTTTAATAGCATGCCGGTTAAGAACTTCTGCAGAGCTCAGTCCTAATCACACGGAAGAGAATAAGCAGAGACAGAATTTCTTAATAACAAATACCTTTGCAGCACCTCATTAAATCACTGCATTTCAGAGACACAGCAGGACACTTGGGTGAATAAATAGTGCAATCTCCTAGTCTGAAGGATTTTCACATCTGAGTTATTTCTCCTGCATATGATCAGTTTCTCTCTCTCTCTCTCTCTCTCTCTCTCTCTCTCTCTCTC